>NW_019396925.1:0-71629 GCF_000591075.1 Eurytemora carolleeae | reverse complement strand
GGTAACGAACGGAATCCCCTGTTAATTTTTAAATCTTTAACGTACGAATTAAACCTTCCAGAAATAAAAAATAATGAAAAACTGACTCTGTTTAAAATAGCCGACATTTTTCTTATATTTTTTTATGGTCAGAATTGCATGAAAGAAATTAATTTTTTTTTCTATTGTGTAATTGTGTTTTTCAATGTTGACTTCTGTATTTTCTGAAATTTGAACCCTCAAAAAATATTTTTTGGATGGTAGCACAAAGTTTGATAACGAAAATATCAACAGTAAATGATGAACGCAGTTAACGAATATTTAGTATGAATACCCTTATAAAATAAGATCTTTAATGAGCGGAAACTTCAATAGCAAACAGAACAAAAAACGAAAACAACTGAACTGAACTAAAAGTTCAACTATAAGTTAATAACGAAAGTCTGTTCGCTCAGTTAATTTTTCTGGCCGTTAAACCTATCACGATTGGAGGGTGTGTGGTTTTTTTCTAAATTAACTTTAAAACGGCTTACATTAGAATACTAAAACTTTTTCAACTTCATAGTTTGAACAAATTTTGCACACAAAAAACAACATATACCTGGAGTCCAACCCTACTTATAGGCCCAATCAACATATACCTGGAGTCCAATCCTACTTAGAGGTACAAACAACATATACCTGGAGTCCAACCCTGCTTAGAGGCACAAATAACATATACCTGGAGTCCAGCCCTACTTAGAGGCACAAACAACATATACCTGGAATCCAGCCCTACTTAGAGGTACAGACAACATATACCTGGAGTCCAACCCTACTTAGAGGCACAACCAATTTATGCATGAAGTCCAACCCTACTTAGAGGCACAAAAAACATATACCTGGAATCCAGCCCTTCTTAGAGGTACAAACAACATATACCTGGAGTCCAACCCTTCTTAGAGTCACAACCAATATATTCCTGAAGTCCAACCCTACTTAGAGGCACAACCAACATATACCTGGAGTCCAGCACTACTTAGAGGCACAAACAACATATACCTGGAGTCCAGCCCTACTTAGAGGCACAAACAACATATACCTGGAATCCAGCCCTACTTAGAGACACAAACAGCATATACCTGGAGTCCAACCCTACTTAGAGGTACAAACAACATATACCTGGAGTCCAACCCTACTTAGAGGCACAACCAATTTATGCTTGGAGTCCAACCCTACTTAGAGGCACAACCAACATATNCACCTCCCTCCACACACACCACAATTTGTGTTTTGAATGACTTTCAGAAAAAATAAGAAATTTTCGTGTTCTCTTAATTAGAGAGCCTTTCATAACCGTTGAAGAATAATTCAGTTCGAAATAAAAATCATTAAAATTTTAAATAATATTAAATCCCTTCTTTCTTCAAAAATAAGATCCTACTCCCTAATCCGACCCTACCATCTTCCCATATCATCTCCTCTCTTCTCCCTACCATCTTCCCATATCATCTTCTCTCTTCTCCCTACCATCTTCCCATATCAACTCCTTTCTTCTCTCTACCTTCTCTATGTATCCATCTCTTCTCTTCTTCCTACCATCTCTGACTGTTCATCTACTTCCTTCTCCCCCTATCCGTCTACTATCTTCTCCTTACCATCTACCCCTATCCGTCCACTCTCTCCTCCTTACCATCTACCCCACTCCTTTCTCCCTAACATCTCCCCTGTCCATGTTCTTCCTTCTCCCTACCATCTACACCTGTCCATGTACTCCCTTCTACAATCTACACCTGTCCATGTACTTCCATCTCCCTCCCATCTCCCCACTAACTACCTACTTCCTTCTACCTCCCATCTCCCTACTAACTACCTAATTCCTTCTCCTAACCATCTTTCCCTCTCCATGTACTCACGTCTCCCTAACTTCTCCGACTGTCCACCTACTCCCTTCTCCATACCATCTCATGATAACTATCTACTACCTTCTCCCTACCATCTCCCCCTTTACATCTACTCCCAAAAATCTTCCACCGCTTCCCCGCCTACTCCCTACACCAACTATTAATATACTTTGGAAGAAAACGCCCATTTAGAATTCTCCCGTTAGATCCCGATATTGTATTTCTTGAATCCATTTTCAAGATTTTAGATCTAGATTAGACAGATATTCAACCCCGGGTACAGGGTTGGATATACTCCGGGAGAACCTGGAAATCTAGTCCGTCCTACCTTCATCCAAGTACATAGCAGCTCTCGGAGTTGGGTTTATTCAGGAAGGAGAAGAGATAAGGTTTTGGAGGAGACATAGATATATTGGTTACTTCTACAATACAAACTAATGAGAGAAACCCTGAAGCATGGAATCTTTGATCATTGGCGTCGAGGTTTCGTGATTTTTACTCAGATCTAACATTGAGATCTCCAACATAGATCTTGCATTGAGATCACCATTCGAGGTTTAGCATTGAGATTACCACACAAGTTTTAGCATCGAGATCTCCAGCCTAGTTATATCATGTTGCTTACCAACCTTACATTATATACGTAAATATAACCTAGCTCTAGGTATATATAACCTAGTTCTAAGTATATAAATGTATAACCTATCTCTGTAGGTATATATATATATATATATATAACCTAGTTCTAAGTATATAAATGTATAACCTCTGTAGGTATATATATATATATATATATATATGTATAACCTAGCTCGATCTATGTATATACAACCATAGCTCTAGGTTTAGTTATATATATATATATATATATATATATATATATAAAACCTAGTGCTCTATATGTAAATATAACCTAGCTCTAGGTATATTTATTATATAACCTAGCTCTATAGGTATATATAACTTAGCTCTAGGTATATATATAACCTAGCTCTATAGGTATATATATTATATAACTACCCTGCTCATCATCTTCAAGATTACAATTTTATATCTCTAAGCTCCGAGCTTAACCTTTTATGTCCTGAGATATTTGAGCTGAATTTATGCTTGTATGCATGTATGTGCGCGTGCGTTTAGTAAGTATACGTGCACATAGATTAAAGATACACCCCCTGCCTTCATTTTTGGGTAAAAACGATAATAACTGTCGCAAAAGAATGTTTTTATTTTTTGCCAGGTTGACCTTCTCTCTTACAGCTGTTTATTAAACATTTACACATGTATCTACAGTTTACACAGATACTCTTTAATAATTCCAAGGTTTATCTTGGTAAGTTGGTGGAGATGCAGGGAGAGATGCATTGGGTTTTGGGAGTCCAGAGGGTCGAGGGAGTCCAGGAAGTCTTTTGGGGGAGATGCAAGGAGAGATGCAATGGGTTTAGGTAGTCCAGAGGGTCGAGGGAGTCCATGGAGTCCAGAGGGTGGAGGAAGTCCTGGAAGTCTTTTGTGGAAGATGACTATGAGGATAAAACAACTGTATGCTTCATAAGCATAACCTAATTGGGATACAGGATAAAAGGTTACCTTATAAGAATTTTCTGTAGTTAAGTACAGTTATATAGTCCAATCAACATAAAACATCAGCAAGCTGAGCTAGAAACCCTAGTATTGTGGATATCGAGATCTATGTTTGATCTCGATCCTTTGTTAATCTGCAGATTAATTAAATCTCTATTCGATATACCACATGGTCATCGTACCCTGCAGGGCTAACTGAAATGAAGTGATTAAGCATAGAACCTCGAATTAAAGGCGTCCACAGTTAATATCGACATCATCGTCAATGCACCTGAGCACCACTGTATACAATTGGTTACTTTATATTGTAAAAAAAAGTTGGGTAAAAAAGAAATGTTTTCTTTAAACAAAAGCATGATCAAATGGTCAATTTTGCTACAATGGTATGACTTATGAACAAAATTTATTTCTAAATCAAATACATTTAAAATGTTTAAGATTGGAACATTCTTTTAAACTGAGCCTGTGCCAAACGTTTAGCAGGGCTTAACAGTAAACACGATAATTTTTCTTCAACGAAAAAATTCCCGAAAAAAGTAAAAAAGGATTTGATGAATTTTTTAATTATAGTTTAGAGGAAAAAAATAACCCCTTCATCTTCTTTTGGGACCGAAGCAAAGTCATAATTTGGTTGGAAGAGGTATAGACAGAACAGGGTTGAGAGAGAGGTATATACAGAACAGAGTTGAGAGAGAGGTATATAAAGAACAAGGTTGAGAGAGAGGTATAGACAGAACGGAGTTGGAGTAGAGGTATAAACAGAACAGAGTTAGGAGAGAGGTATGGTCAAAACAGGGAATAATTAGGAGAGAGGTATGGTCAAAATTGGGAGAGGGCCCCTTCTTCTAGTTTTTTAATAGCCCATAACTACATATCTAGAATTAACAGTTTTGAAAAGCACTTGCAAAATTAACTTTTGAGAATACGTATCATGTTACTATTTCCCAACCTTTTAGTAAACCTTCATTTCCCCAGAACCTTAATAGTTAGCAGTCTAACTAAAGGTCTTTTTTAGACAATTGAAGTTTGTCTACTGTGTTGAGTTCACATGGTTGTACTTTACAAGCCGCAATCTTAGCAATCAGATTTTCTTCGTCGTCTTTACGATCAAACTCATCAGAGAAAGGTTTACAGGTAAAGGATACGTCAATCAGACAAGCTGATTTTGAAATGAACCTAATGGGGGGGGGGTGAATAAACTTCAGGATTAGAACAAAAAGGTTTAGGATAATATATCTAACCTAAAACCATCAATCTCAACCTTTTTATATAATTTTCCCTAGATATGTTATCCAAGTTAAACCTAACGATACATGACCTAAAAAGGATGCAGAGTTGAGACATAATTTACAACTAAATCTGCTCAAGCTTAAATCATTCTTAAATATCTTAAATATAGAAGCATTCTGATTCAGAGATAAGAATAGTCGATCAGTTATTCTAGATAGATCGATAGATAGATAGATAGATAGATAGATAGATAGATATATAGATAGATAGATAGATAGAGAGATAGATAGATATATAGATACATAAATGGAAAGTTTACACCATCAGATTGCAAAGATATAAGGACTAGAAAACTCAGTTCCATTATAGGAGACAATCCTTAAAAGTCTATAATTTTAAGAAATAATAATGCTTTGAGTTTTGGGAGAAATCTTTTGAAATTATCTAAACTACTAGAAATTAATAAAGTCCGGGATTTTGTTTAATATATTTATGTACATTTAAATATGTTTTTTAAAAAATGTTTCTGAAGGATATAAAATGATGTTTGAGAATATCGCGGAACGAACTAGGATTGGCGGGTAGTATTGTGCTAGGCTTGATAAATGTGAGGATATTTTGAATCATTTACTAACTAACCAAATAATATGTTATACTCATCCAACCGTGTCTGTCTAGGCATATGGGCGTTTATTTACGTAACCTGGCCGCGTACATATACGTTTACTGCGCTAATGGAAGTCTTATCTCAATTTCTTTGTGATTTTCTGCCTAAAGATTTTATCAGGCTAAATTTTATTATACAGGCCATGTATCTAGCATAAGAAGCGTATACTACTAGATTTAACTTTTATGTCATCTTATCATAAAATTCGCCGTGCTTTTTTCCTTTATACAACCTCTTATCTCATCTTTATTCCTAAAGTCAGGGCTAATTTATCCACCATTTTTTAATAATGTATTTTCAGAGTAAACTGCATTACTGTACAAGTTACAAAATGGCTGTTTTTAAAAGTATTTATACACAAAGTTTAAAGATTTTACCCCTGATTTTATGATGATCCTTGAAATTGTTTTCCTTCTTGTTCTATACGAATTTATCCTACCGGACAATAAAGTTTTTAAATGTCTGTACCAGCCGGGGATATAAAGTATAAAATGCGTACATGTTGAAATTTTTTCCATTTTATTAAAGGGGAAGCAGCAATGTAACATTATGCTTCTGGATTTCACTTTTTAAACTGATACCAGGAGAAGACTTATACAGGAAATATTCTTTAAAGGGTCTGTTTGCTTCATTTAAAGCGACCCTAGTCAATTGTAATACCCTTGTTTTTGCAGCACAGACAAAGAACGTAATATTCAAAATCGAACACTTATAAAATGTAAAAACGACTTTTTCTTAAATACATTGTTGCTCAATGCTCGATCAACTAAATGTTTAAAGGGTACCATTGTGAATTGGAAATGAAGAAAAACTTCAAATTGATTAAAAGTGTGAGCTAAGAATCCATGTATGGAATTACAGTATTATAATCCATGTAATGTGACAGACAATTTTCTCACCTTTTAGTTTTTATCATATGTCATTAACTTTTTTAAGATTTTAAACTTCTAAAATTTTGATGGAAATAATCCCACTTTAGGTCAATCAAAGTAAAGTGTACATTATTACTCAAATGACCCTTAAAATAACTAAACACTTGTCTCACACTCTAATTTATATATCTTTGCATCCTGGTCTTGGATCGACTTTGATATCTTAAACTATGAAATCTGCCAGATAAGTAAATAATCACAGTTTGAAATATTAATAGTTTAAAGTAAAACCAACAAGTTGCAAATATATAGGGATTACAAAAATAAAATTTAGAAAATGTTAAAATCAATAAATCAAGACTAAAATATGATTTTTCAACTTTAAAGAAAATATTTTGCCTGTGTTTAAAACATGTCTTCGTTCCACTCGAGCTATTGAGAAGCTACATATTTGATTTAACACATAAATGACCTTTTATATTTAATTCCGTTGAATACTTGCAACATCATAAACTCTGTTCAGAATTATGTTATTTTGAGATTTGAATTAGAAAACGTGAATAAATATATGTTTAGTTTACTCAAAAAGGATGCAAATGTCTGTTATGTAATAGCTCGAAATTGAAAAAGCATGGGAATCTTCAGTTTTCCTAAAATTTACTAAACCAAATTCGTGAAATATACCCCTATCAAATAGTGATGTGCATTGGGGTTCGTTTTTGGGACGTTTTTTGTTTGTATTTCCTTTTAGAGTCAAAATTTACTACAGTGTAACAAAAACAAATATATTTTAAATTGTATATTCTAAATATTAGTTTTTGTTACGCTATGTCAAATTTGAGCCCTGGCAGAAGTTGAATGCAAAAAACGACCCCAAGACGATCCAAAAACGATACAAAAGGAACGTGTCGTAACGATCGTTTTTTTAAATCGTTTCTGGACTTTTTTTTAAGTCAATTATATTGCTAAGTTTAACAAAATCAAAGTATAAGATAATACAGTGTTAGAATCTTTGAAGTTTATCATTTTTTTCTAAAAATGATCAAATCGATTAAACAAACAACATAAACCTAGCTATATCATGTTTTGTCTATTATTTTTATTTGCCCTAATACCATGTACTTTTTCTTTAAAAAGTTGAAATTAGAAGACACATGTGCGGATCCAGCTCTTTAGAAGGGAGATTCTAGTGTTTTTGGATCATTACTCCTGTTACTGACAATTGATTACAGACCGATCAATCATGAACTAGAGAAAGATGGATTCTCTCAAGATCGAAGAACAGATAAAGGGTTTGCTAGGGTTGAATCTAGGTGGTGGAGTTCCTACTCAAGGTGCTCCTGGAACCTCAATCCAACCCGAAATAGTAACCGTTTCATCTCAACCTGCACCTGGAGCCTATCCACGACTTAAAGAGAAGTATGTATATTGTATATCATATATATAATTTAAAGTTTCTTTTTATGCTTAGATTTATGCAGGAAAGTTCAAGGAGGGGGGGGGGGGAGAAATTATATATTCAAGGGACGGTTTTCGCAAGTTCAAGTGACTCTCCATGCTAAGATGGCAGTGTCCTTTTCGTAACGGTACCCTTTAAATGTTAGACTATCTGTCTGACCTATTCTCATTAATCTACGAACACGCTTTTAATTCTTGTACACTTGTGAGCTGTTTTAAGTTTTAAAAATAATAATTTTCACTTGCTATAATTAGCAGAAAATGAATATTTTCTTTCGAATTTTTAGAAACCGCTTTTAATGGAAAATATTTGGTGATCAAGGGAAAAAAGTGACGCATCAGCTGTGTTGAGTTAGCATTGTATGAAGCGTACACTGCGTGTAAATTGGACATCAAGTCCTCTTTGCGTGGAGGGTATTATATATAAAAAGAAATGTTAAATCAAAGCCAAAGGCCAAATGAAAAAATGTTTTATAGTAGCAATATAAAATGAATTTTTCCAACATGCAAAATTCTTTCATTTCAATTTTCAAGATAAATGTTATTAAATTTATCCAGGCCCTCTCAGAAACCTACTGGACCCAAACATACAGGAGAAAAAGGATCAGCAAAGAAACCTAAGGTTAACATTAAATTATTTAAAATAAATTTTATTTACATTAAGTTTTTTTTTCTTTGACCAGGAAAAGATATCCTTAATTTTACGATATAAAAATAAGCCAGAAAACCCGCAAATGAAAGGTTCAGAATTTAAATTGAAAAATAAAGATTAGCCAAAAAATTTTTGCTTTTCTAAGAAAAATATTTCAATTGTACTGTAACGAATCAGGTATGTAAGTCCCTTACGAGTCATGTGAACTTTGAAGTTTTCTGACTTTTGAGGTTTACCGAATTTTTGGTTATTAAATTACTTGAGGTCGAATTTAAAAAATTTGAGCCGCAGCTTAAATATGGTTGGTTCCGCTTAAATTGTATTCAATTTTTCAAGAAACCTGTTTTTTTGGGATATGAGACGCGGCTCAAATTCATTAAATTCGGACTCTGGATATTATTACTTTGCACCGGAACTGACGAATTAAAAAAATTTAGGTTAACTCATTGAACGATGGGTCTTTTAACGGATTCCAGAGTATCGAGGAGTTTTTTGTTTCAGAAATCAAAAAGGTAGGCTTAAAAATAGTAAAATTGAATAAACATAAAATAAAGAGATGTTTAATGTCCTAAGACGACAGGATTGAATGGAATGCAAAATTATAGTTCATAAGAATTTTTAAAGTTTTTTTTTAAATCAACGCAAGGTATTTCTTAAAACAAAGGTTTATATAATCAAATAAAATGAAATCAAATCAAATTCATTTTAGAACTTTTTTCTCAATTTCTTCCTATTCGCGTAAAAAACTGTTAAAGTTTTAGTATAAAATTTGTGCTGCATAGCGGAGGCTCGGTGCTGCAAAGCAAATCTGGAGAGTTAAGGCGGCCGGGGGTTCCCTCCCTATAGTGGTGTATTTTTCGACCTACCCAAATCCGCTATACTCCACTTTTGACCTACGCCGAATCCGCTATACTACACATCCGACCTAGTTGCACGTTGTTTTACAGCTGCTATATTGACTTGTGGCCGCANCAAATAATACTAAAATAAACAGCTGGCGTAGGTCCGATATTGCAGTAGGTCGGAAAGTTAGTAGGTCAGAAGTTCAGTAGGGGGGATGTTGCGTATAGACGATGTAACATTACCCTCCCATTCTGGAGAGAACTGTGAATGTTGAATTTTATTATTTTGCAGGAGAGTAAAGTATCTCGAGCTGAGGATTACACTGCTCCAGAACCTGTTGTCAATTACCTCGCCTCGAAATATATCCGGTACCAATCAACTAAAAATGTTTTTACTAAAAAATAAAAGCTTTACTTCGACTTTTTCGAATTATGATTCAAGGTTTAAAATGTAGCTTTACTTATTACTCCACAGAAATATTTATACCGCGCTTTTAGTGCACCCCAAAAGATTTAATCAATTCAAAAATGATATCGAGTTTTTGTCGGCGATTTGTACATTCTTCCTTACAAAACAAGAAATAAAAAATGAAAATGAATCAACTTTGATTGATATTTAGAGCATTGAAGAAGAAATCTACAAAGTTCCTCCGTGCACAGTGGTTCTGCCATCTCTGCGAGTACCACTGTGATAATCTAAACAAGGTTAGTTACAATATACTAAATATTCACCAAAGGTACAGTCGAGATTATTTCAAGTAATCCTCCATTTTAAAGGAAAAATGCTTGAATTACCATGGTACATTTTCAAACCGTTGTTTGGGTAACATTGAGGTAACTGTCGGTAACAGAAAAGAGATTAATTCTGCCATTTTTCTTCCTCATCTGCATAAAGCATGTGACTCTTTATTCTTTAAAGAGAGGTTCACTTGAAATTATGCCTGAAGTACCTGTAAGGAGTGATATCCTCATAATGAATTAATTTGACATTTTGATAATTTTTGCGTTTGTCCGAATTCTTCAAGATTATTTCTTCAACAAAAATGTCGAACTTAAATCTTAATGACTATTAAAAAAAAGAAATATGTTGAATTAAAGGTTGAAATTGGTGTCATTCCATGATAATGGTAATTTACTAATTTTGTAAAACATGTATTTGTACTGGAACCATGAATTTAAGGATGTTCTGCCTTTTTAATGTTTTTGTGATTTTTAATCAGAAATTTCATTGTCAGGTTCTAATTTGTGCAAATATGTTAAAACATGTGTAGAGTAGATAAGATGATTAATTGAACATTTGTTTTCAGTGTTACGAACATTTCATTGATACTCGGCACAGTAGGCTTACAAGGATAAAGGAG
Organism: Eurytemora carolleeae; assembly: GCF_000591075.1. NCBI lineage: Eukaryota > Metazoa > Arthropoda > Copepoda > Calanoida > Temoridae > Eurytemora > Eurytemora carolleeae. The sequence continues at coordinate 61,104 of NW_019396925.1, read as the reverse complement.
ATCGATACAACCCTAGCAAACCTTCCCAGGTTAGACTGATTGACTGATTGATTGATCGATTGATTGATTGATCGATTGATTGATTGATTAAATGATTGATTTGGTGAAGGATTGATTGATTTATTAGTAACTAATTGATACATAGATTTATTGATTTTGATTGATTAAGTGATTTAGTGATTAGTGATTTATTTATCGATTTATAGAATTTTTGATTTTTTGATTTTATTGAATTATTGATTTATTGATTTATTGATTTATTGATTTATTGATTTATTGATTTATCGATTTATTTATTTATCGATTTATCGACTTATTGATTTATCAATGTATTGATATATTGATTTATTGATTTATTGATTTATTGATTTATCGATTTATCGATTTATTGATAAAGAGGCTAAAAAGACTGTCCATGTAACTTCGAATTACCTTCCATTTAAAAGATATTTAAAAGCCCTATTCACAATAATACCCTTTAAATCTTCATCTGATTCACAATGATACCCTTCAAATCTTCATCTGATTCACAATGATACTCTTTAAATCTTCATCCCATGATCTGAGTAGCATCAACAATATTTTTGTTTTTTTAAAGAGAAATAAATTCTTCAAATTAATTTTCTTATCTTTGAAAATATCTAACGTCTTTTCTCAATGGTATATTTCGAATCCTTCATGTAATTTTACATACATACATACATACATACATACATACATACATACATACATACATACATACATACATACAACTCGGTCGTCGTCGTCTCCATCTTTGTGCTTTTGATTGTTTCTTTTACCCGCGAAAATTTTCCTTGTGTTTAAATTATTTTCCAAAATTGAAAGGATGAATTCTTCAAATTTGGTGCATCACATTTAAAAAAATGTTGACATTAAAGGGACTGTATGCGTAATTTTAGTGACTCTCCATGCAAAGATGGATAATGCCTTATTCTCTATTGTACCCTTGAAACCTTTATCTGACCGATAAAGTAGAAAATATTCTAGGTTTTAAAAAGTGGTTAATTCTAATAATTCCTATTTGTTTTCCTGCAGTTGAAATGCGGAAGTCACTTCTGTAGAGAAGCTACAAGGGAAAATAATAAACATTATAAACATTGATTTCGAATTCATATTTGATCAGACTTAGCTTTAAAGGGTACAGTTGTGAATCAGGCATTGCCATCTTTGCATGGAAGGTTACCAGAGATTACGCTTACAGTCCCTGTAATTTATCATGTTAAAGCCGGAAAAAAAGAAAAGAAAAAAGAAAGATTTAAATATGTTGTTGCAGGATGCCGCGTGAGAATGTACGGATCCTCCCAGACTGGTTTTGGATTAAGATCCTCTAACCTCAACCTCGACCTCCAGATCTGTAAGGAGGATAAACCTCACCTAGCTCTCATCCAAGCCCTAGACCTCATCAAGGACTCAAACAAGTTCAAGTAAGTAGTCGTCAATAAACGGATTTTTCACAAAATTCAGAGTTCGCAAAATTTCCAAATTTTTGAGATTAGAAACAAGCGAAGCAAATTTTACTGCTCATCTAGGTCTCTAAGGGTTAGAATCATCAATACTTCCTGTCGAAATAAAATAAACATTTTGCGGGATATTTGTAATGTGATTTAAAATTTTTTTATCATGTTGTATTTTTTCATTTATAAATAAGATTATATCTATTCATATCATTCCATCCATTAACTCCTTTATCTTATTAATAATGTAGAAGATCTTCTTTTGTTCAGCTGTTTAAGCCTTTAATTTTGTACAATCAACTTCATTGTTTCTTTAAGCAGATATACTTTTGTAGTGGCACCACATTTGAAACAATCAAATTTTAAAATGAGCAACAGCCCCAGGGTGCCCAAAATGTACGGATTGTACGGATTTTTTCATTTTTACCAAAAAATGTACGGAATGTCTCAAATTGTATGGATTTTCAGGATTTTTAGCCCGGAACACATTATTATTCTTTTCGATTTTGACTCAATGAAAAGCTTATTTAAGCTGAAGTCAATGAAGTTCAACGTATTATCTTCATTCCGAATTATAATAGGTTGATTGTTGTTTCTATTGACAATCAAAATTCTTTCATCTTTTCGAGAATATGTTTCAAAAGTGTTCATTCGAGAATATGTTCCAGAAATACATGGTGTCCCACAAAAAACTGTGCAGTAGGGGTGTTTGGTACTGAGGCAACAATTTTCGTTTAATTTTCACAATCAAGGTGTCATTTAAACGCTAAAAATTTTAGTTACTTCCAGGTGTAAATTTTTTATGTTACAACCACTTCGTAGTGTTTTTTTTTTTTTTTTACCAGATTTAGATCAAATATTTTTGATGAAAACGCGAGCTGTGGAGGAATGTACCGATTGATAAAAAAAGGATTAGGGATTCCATTTTTTTAAATCGTCTTCCTTTTTTTTATAATGCTGTCACTTCCTAAATAAAATTCAGATATATCTGAACTTGATAAATTACCCGAAAAAAAAGTACTAAGAGTCGGACTTTAAAAAGTTAAAACCAACCAAATCTGGTTTTCTTGTCATGTTATACACGTCCTAAAATTCATGGGAAATAAGAAGCTTTCCGAAATGTGGTCTGCCTTTCTTGTATCTTTACTTTTGAAAATCAAAGACTTTCTTAAAGTCGTCACTTAATTCTCATGTTTACTGAGAACACTCGGTAGACCGTTGAGTGTTGATTAAGGGATAAAGATTTCTCAATATTCATCTTCACTTTAAATCTTATCAAATTTATAGGTCAAGGTTTACTTAATTAATACATAGGGCTATTCAAGGTTGCTAAATAATGAGTTTTAAGGAAACCCAATTTAGAAAATAAAAAGAAAGCAAGCAGATTTTTAAATTGTATTTTTTATTTTATCGTGATTTTGTTTTCATCGGGATTTTTCATCTTTTATCATCTTTACACTGAGTGCAGTCATTTTTTGTTTCAAATAAATTTTAAAGCAATGTAAGGGTCAGCCTTTGCTCACATACGAACAAAAAGGAAGCTGAATGATAATAGAGATGAGATATTATATTTTTTGGCTTTGATGTTTTTATTTTGGATGTTTTTCTAAAAATTAAAAAAACTTTACGGATTGTACGGATTTTTTGAAGAAAAAAATGTACAGAATGTATTGATTTATGTTAGGACTGTACGGTTTTTTTTTCATAAATGTACGGATTGTACAGATTTTTTTCTCTGAAAATGTACAGATTTTGTACAGATTTTTCTCAAAGTTTCCTATAATCAATGTTGTTGTAAGGAATGTTGAAGATGATTTCTCCGCCAACCTTCCCTGCATCAGATTCAAGGCGGAGGGGAACAGTCCTTCAGGTTTATAAATATAATACTTGTGGTTCCTATTCGGGTCTTTTATATCTGAACTAGGCAGTAAAGGTGCTTAGTGACCCCTTTTCACGGAATTATTTAAAGTTTTATTTTTTTAACAAAAAAGATAAATTTCGATATTTTTATCGATAATTTTTTTTTTTCATTTTTAACCACCCTCAACTTTTTAGGCCTTCCATACACATATAGGTTGCATTAGGGAAACAACTGATAATAATTTTGAAGTAAACAAAATATAAAAAAATGAACAACTTTCCAGTAAATGCCCGATTTCAAGAAAAAATAGTAAGATAAGAAAATAAATTTAAGAAAAAATAGGGATCTAAGAAAATAAGAACATTTCAAAAGCTAATAGATAAATAGATATTTATGTTATTGTAATGGGTAATAAGTGGAAAAAGTTTTTGCCGGGATTTTAAATTTTTCTCGTTTGTTCGTGATCAAAATTTAAGTTTTTTTTCTGAAAATTCTTTTATTTTGATCGAAAACAAACTAGAAAAAGTAAAAAATCCAAGGAAACGGGAAATATTAGGCGTGATCAATTCCCTCAAAAATTAATAAAATATTATTCGAAGTTTGCTCTTGTTAAAAATAATGAATGAAGCTATCTTAAGTTTGACAGGTTTTTATTTAGAAAATCACCTGTTAAGCAATTCAAACTTAAAATCTGTAATAAAAAGAAAATGTTATCCTAGGTTTAGATGTGGAACTATCCTTGAACAACCATCATGCTCTTCAGACCAGCTCCATTCTCCAGGATTACATGGAGCTCGATCCTAGGTAACTTCAATAATTAATCTCCATTATTTCAACCTCAACCTCCCGAAATCAATCTCCAACCTCCAGTAATTATCCGTTGGACCTCCATTTATCCGCCCTTAGCCTCCAGAAATAAACCTCCAACATGTGATCAACCTCAAACCATTTATAATCTACCACCAACCTCCAGAAAACAACCTCCAACATCCAGTAATCAACCTTCAGTAATAAACCTCCATTATTTCAACTTCTACCTCCTGAAATCAACATCAAACCTCCAAAAATCAACGTCCAACCTCAAGTAATAAACCTCCATCCTACAGAAATCAACCCTAAACATCCTATTATCAACCTTTGACCTCCAGCAATTATCCTTTAACCTCTATTCCTCAACCTATAACCTCCAGAAATCCACCTCCAACATACAGTGATCAACCTCCAACCTCTAATAATCGACCTCCATCCACCAGTTATCAACCTCTAACCTCCAGTAATCAACCTCGAACCTCCAGTTATCAATGAGATGTCTATTTTTACTTAGTATTCCTCCAAATTCAGTAGTGGTGATAGACCGGATCTACAACTTTTATTCTTCATTTGGATTTCCTATCCTCCAATTTTTAATCTAAATAATTATTTGAAAATAAAAAACACATACTTCTTTTAGGGTCCGAGTTTTGGGTGTGAATTTCCGGTACTGGGCTGCCCTGACTAAACTAGATAAACAGGCAGAAGGAACATTATCCCCACATACATTTCCCATCTTACTCATCTACTTTCTTCAGAGAACTAAACAGTCCCTCCTCCTATAGATTCTCCGTCCTTCTCAGTTACTTCCTTCAGGGTACTTAACAAGTAATTAGCCAAACTCACGGGTCTGACTATAGAAGATCATAAAATATTTGAAACTAGTCTTTTTAACAATAATTTTAGTTTTAAATTCAGTTTTACTTGCCACCTATTTTCTTCGTACGATTATAATAAATAAATCGCCGAGTTTTTTGCTCGAATATATAAGTTAAGAATTCGCTTAAAATTCTGACCGGCGTTTCCTTGCGTCATCGGAGGTTGCACAAGAAAATGTCGGTTCTGCCGTTTTGACAAACACACCATCCAGATGACAACTGTTACTCAAATGTTTAATTATTTACTAAGTTAACGATGAGATCTACCTATATTTCTACTGTGTTTAGCCTGTGGTACCCTGTATACATGAGTTTATGGAAGACAGCAACGATGAGGTCTATCATCCTAACAAGGAGAAACTCAGGGAGCATATCATGAAAATCCTTGAAAATCTTTGAAAATCCTTGAAAATCCTTAAAAATCCTTGAAAATTCTTGAAAATTCTTGAAAATTCTTGAAAATTCTTGAAAATTCTTGAAAATTCTTGAAAATTCTTGAAAATTCTTGAAAATTCTTGAAAATCCTTGAAAATCCTTGAAAATCCTTGAAAATCCTTGAAAATCTTTGAAAATCCCGAAAAAAATTTAAACGAAAAACGTTGATATATTTTTTTTGGCTAGTATTCTTTTCGAAATTTTAAATTTATCATTTAAACCTTAACACTTATATAGATAAATGTTTTGTTTTGGTTAACGTAAATTTGAAGACTTCAATCTTTATACTTAATCTTTTCTCTAAAGAAAAATTAGTTTTATTTACCGCCCAAAATCACTATTTTTTCTGCTAACTAAAGTTTGCGAAAATAAATCTAAAATTTACGGTCAAATCATTTGTTAACAAATGATTTTTTTTTGGAAGGGGGGAAATTTAGACAAGTTATTCAAATACATTGATGATATTGACAGAGAATGGAAAAGTGAAAATGCTGATTCTGTTGCCGAGCTCTGGATTCAACTCTTCCAGTTTTACAGGTTGTATGTTTGAATATTAACTGTTTTAAAAAATTCAATATTAAAATTGTTAGAAATCATCATTTCATACAGTGCTTATAATCCATTTAATTTTGATGCGGATCCGGATCCAGGTCATGAACACTTCTTTAGTATTTACCGATTTTTTAACAGAAAAAAATTTTTAAATTAATTTTTCTTCTTTTTTTCTTATTTTTATCTAACTTTATAAATCTCTCTTTTTTCAACAATTCATATTTGGGTTTTTTTGCCATTTTTTAATCATTACCCTTAGATGCAGATCCGTTTCCGGATCCAGTAAGCCAAAATGTTACGGATCCGGGTCCGATTCCCAAGCACTGAATTTTCAAATTAGATAGGTTAACCAAAAAATGAAAAATTTGGACTGTTATTCTAAAGCACAAAGCTGTGTGTCATGTTTAATGGACAATTTATAATCATAATAAACAACTATTCTTTAATCCAGGGATTGAATTTAATGAATGGGGAGAAATAGTTGAACAATGTAAACTAAGTTTAACCACATATTTTGAACTTGAGTCAGCTCATATGAGAAGTAGCTTATCCCTTTTTGTGGCTCAACTACATCTCAATATCAATCTTTTATAAGAAACTTAACAACTAAAATTTTTAGTTTGGCATATGCTAGCTCCGACCTGGTAGTCAGCATAAGGAAAGCCGAGGATACCACCAATGAGGAGAAGGATTGGAAATCTAAGAAGCTTGCTATTGAGGAACTTATTCTTTAAATTCTAATTTTCATCAAAAAATTAACCGACATAGTTACATTTCATTCAAGTAAAAGCTTCTCGATTCACACCGGTACCAGAATGATGTAGATATAATTGAAAAGGTTGAGTAGGTTGTCTTCTATATGGAAAACTCTAGGCAAAGCTGGGTTCCCAAACTATTATTTATATATAAAGAATAAGTTTGTTAAAGGATCCCTATTCAATGAAGAGAAATCTGTGCCGAAGTATCCAACATCCATCAGTATTCAACTACATCGCGGACTGCTTTAAAACAGGTTTAGACCTCCAAATGACTTCCAGATGACCTCCCGATGACCGACGAATTCTAATTTTATTATTATTTACATGTGTGGTCATTTTTTTCGATGGTAATCTGAGAATCATATTTCTGGGGTCTTTTCATAATTTTCTTCTTATTCTTATTCTTATTCTTTTTCTTGTTTTTATATGTATTAAAAAGTAATAATCTCTGTTATGGTGTTTGTTTGTTTGTTTGGATGTCCAATGTCCATTCATTTCTTAAAAACCCCTGGACCGATTTGCATCACATTTTGATCGCGTTGTGTACAACGACAAGTGGGTTACCCTTTACAGCGAAAGTTAAGGGTTTCAATAATTTTGCTTATTTCAATTATTCCTTGAATCTGCATTAATTCTTCAGACCTTTATTTCATGTCAAATCGATCGGAATTGTCTCGGAAAAGAATAAATCGAGATAAGAGTCGTAGCTCCGTAAAGAGTGATTTTGGGACACCCTGTATACTTCTGTTACATCTTATCAATCCAAAGTCAGTGTCTGAACTTAGGAGAAAAGAAATATCTAAATTATTAAGTGCAGTGCTTAGGCTCTCTTTCATTTTTTGCGTATCCGGATCCTTGATACGAAATAAATGGATCCAGGTCATTTCCTTCTTCACTTCTGCAACACTTTTCATTCTTTCCCGCCATTTTTATGCTTGAACCTAATGAGCCATTTAGAGATTAAGAAGTTTTTAAATAATATCTCGTCAGTTAACTGTGGACTGTGGAGTTTTGTGATATGAGAGCTAAAAGTTTTAATAAATATTTAGCCCCTAGGATTTGGATTCCGGATCCGTTGATCCACATATTTTTGCGGATCCGGATACAGGAAGCTCTAAAATGTTGGTTCATTGGTTCCAGATCCTAGTATTTAAGCACTGGTTGATTATGATTACTTTATTTTTAGGTTATCTGTACTTTGGAACTATTCAAACTTCGCATGGACCAATCATAACTAAAATCCTACCTAACCAGGTAGCAAAACATGGACCAATTATAACTAAAGTCCTACCTAACCAGGTAGCAAAACATGGACCAATCATAATTCCCCCCCCCCATAAGTTCGATAATAATCAACTTTTACGATGAAATAAAAGAGTTATGGAAAAATATATTAGTAAAAACAACTAAAACTTTTAGTTATAGTATTTTCAAATAATAAAGAACAAGGCTGAATTAACGCATATTTTGCAAAAGATGATTGTGGTGATTATTTTTTACATCTGATTTTCTTATTTCCTATTTCGAGTCAATTAGAAAAGGTTGCATATTGTAAGTTCCGTTTTCCCCCTATTTCTCTTTTATACCCTCAGCCCCCCCCTTGGATTATATAATAATAGTATAAAGTACATAGTATATAATAATAGTATATTCTTTGAATAATTTGTTAAACCTTTCCTCCATAAAATAATTTAGGAACATGGTGTCTTTTGTGTTCTCAGCTGCTCACTTGACTGACGGGTCTGTACCTGCTGTTCTCTGTGCGGTCTGCTCAGCTGAGGGGCACGTGACCAGTAGCTGTCCTGAGGAGAAGCTGCCTCCTCTTCTGCAGCTGCCACAGCTTCGGGATGCTTATATCCGAGCTCTTGATCGAATTTGTGTGGAGGTCTTAAGGTAATATTGATCAATGGAGCTCATGTTTTATCTAAACCTTCCCCTCCATATTTCAACGTAATCTGGGGTAAATATTTTCTTAAATCTTTCCCCCCCTTCTAGAATTTAGGTGTGTTTGCGCAGGGGGGGGGGGATATTTGCTAGTTTGCTCAGTTTTCCCCGAGATGATAGAAAATCATTCTTCTAATTTAATAAATACCCCTGATTGTAATTGTAATCGTAAAGCAAAATTATTATCTTTAGAGAAATCTGCAAGTTAATATTTTTCTTTAAACTTTTAATAAAATCCCTGAAACATTTTCGAATTTTTTTTTAAGGAACTGGGAACCGCAGAGCGCTGAGCTAATGAACCGGGACCACATAATGGTCGACCTGAACGGATACATCAGGAAGTTCTTTAAGAACGCGGAACTAACCTTGTTTGGATCGTCCAGCAACGGGTTTGCGTTCCGGCATTCGGACCTAGATATCTCACTCACATTCACGGACAAGCCTTCAGCTGATGGACTTAATTGTATACAGGTGCGAAAAGGGGGAGGAGGGCTACAAAGTACAAATAGACCAACAGAAAACGTAAATACATAATATATTTTTCTTTTAGATAATAGAGGAGTTGGCGGAGAAGATCAAGCGGATGTCCGGCGTGAAGAACGTGTTGGCCATCACCTCCGCCAAGGTTCCTATAATCAAGCTGTTCTACCAGAACCTGAACGTCGAGGCGGACATCAGCTTGTACAACGTACTCGCCAGGTTCAGGCTTTTTACAGATACAGGGTTTACCACAAAAGATGAGACCTCTATTAAGGACATAACATTGAGAATCTTCAAGTATTATGTATAATCTGTGTCCAAATTTATGAATTTAAGCCGTGTTTCAAATCTCCCAAAAACTGGTTTCAATTGAGTGCCGGCTTAAATCTTGAAAAATTGAATACAATTTTAAGTGGAACCAACCTTATTTGAGCTTTGGCTTAAATTTAAGCCGCGGCTCAAATTCTTTTAAATTCGGCCTCAGGATGTCGAATTTTGTGTGCTGACATCTAAAAATAACTTGAATGATAGACTAAATGTTTTTGCAAAAAGTTTACAACTGCAGGAATGAATATTGTACAATCGTTTTTGAAGACTCATTATTTGTCGGTAACCTAGTACCATGCTAAATTCTTAACAGTTGAAATACTGTCTCTGTACTCTTTTGGAATGTTTAAGCAAAAATCCAGAAATTTAGAATTTTCCAGTTTAATGGAGTATGAATACCTAGTATCACACAAGATAGCATTTTAGTAAAAAATCTGGGTTTTTGTTGTAAATTTCGGAGAGTTGAAAATATTTTCAGTTTTTAAATTTTAAACTAGACAAAATATGCAAACGTTATAGATTTATTTATTTTTACTTGTGTACACCTTGTGTAATGTGTATACCTTGTGTTTACCTTGTGTTTACCTTGTGCTTACCTTGTGTTTACCTTGTATTTACCTTGTGTTTACCTTGTGTTTACCTTGTGTATACCTTGTGTATGATATTGGGTAATGCCAGTGTAATATATCGAACAATCTGGCACTCGAAGCATTTTTCTTATCTAAACTAGGGGTAAAATGTGTATTTTGAAGGGAGAATACGAGACTGCTATCAACCTACTCTGAACTAGATCAGAGAGTCAAGGTTCTAGGATATATGGTCAAACTATTTGCAAAGGTGAGAGAGATTTACACTGTTTTTTGGAAGTTATTACCTGAATTTTTTTTCTTTAGGGATTGTGGGCTCAGTTTTGGGTAAAGTCCTGGTGGTTGAAATTTTCATTTTTTCCCGCAAATCTAACAAAGTTAATTATCTAAATACCTCCTTCCACAAATTTCCTTTAAGAATGAAAAGAATGGATTGACTGATTGAGTATGGAGGGGAGTGCATTTCAGTGGTGCACAGTGGTCTAAACCGTGGACATAGAAAAAAATAGATTTGCTTAATTTGCAGATAGGTTAATTATAGGCCGATTAAGAACCGAAAAATTGTGTTGAAAGCTCTTCTAGAAAAAAATGTTGTAAAACATCAAGTTTTGTAGTTCTTTGATTTTCATAAGTTTTAATAAAAATGTTCCTTAAGTACAACACAGATATATACATTACATTATTTAAGGACTTTTAAAGAAATATTTTTCTTAGTAAATGACCAAAATATTAAACAAATTATATAAATATGTTAATTTTTAGTCATTTTAACCCTCCAAAATTTTTACAAATTCTTGAATAACTCAAAAACCGGTGCAATGCTCATATCAAACCATAGATGTTCTGAAATCTTGAAAATGTTAGCTTTCCATGGGTTTACAGTTTAGCTTGAACACTGCTCCGGTTAAGGAGATCTTTACAAATTAAACCTTAAAAATGTAAAAATATTCATTCCTTCATTTTAATTTTTATTGTTATGTCCTAAGAGTGGCAGATTTGTAACTGTAAAGACAAAAAAGTTAAAGTCTGATGTCCAAGAAAATGGCTTTCAATTCCTTGTTTTCAAGAATGATGGAAATTGAAAATATAAAAAAATGATATGTCAAAAACGTTAAATTTTTTTTGGTCATGACTTTTAATAACCTGAGGGAACTAATTAAAAAAATATATTTTGATTTGGTTTAGCCATTTGTTTGATTTAGCCATTTGGAGGTTGCAAAAATTGATTAAAAAATGTTTGCTTCTAATTCATAAGTTATCACCTTCAAAAAAAGCAAATTCAACTTTTGCTAATATCGCGAAATATGGATAGAACCCATTGTTTTTGCAAAGTATCAGATTTCTAGTCAAAATGTATTACCTGTTATGTACTGATGTCCATGAAATCTGCTTTTTAAACCACTGTGTACTGTGGGGGGGGGGGGTAGATGATTTTTTGCAAGAAAATATATGCCCCTTTAATGATAATCCTATGAATTATCTAAATGAACTGTAGGTTTGTGATATTGGAGACGCAAGCCGAGGTAGTTTATCTAGCTACGCGTATATACTCATGATGCTCTTCTATCTTCAGCAGACATCTCCACCAGTCATCCCTGTATTACAGGAGATGTACACAGGGGAGAAACCAGAGGTACAGGACAGGAAAGGACAGGACAGGACGGTTTATGATGTCAAAGAGGACAAACTAATTGTATACAGCATAGTTAAAAAAATATTTAGCTCAGTGCAAGCATTAAGCTAACAAACAGTACTATGTTCACACTTGTAAATCATCGCTATATGAATTTTTTCTCACCCTGTGAGACCAAGATATGTAATAAAACCAGTTTAAATGTTTAGAAGATTGTGGATGGTTGGAACGCTTGGTTTCAATCTGACAAGGAGGTTATCTCCAGGTGAACATTATGTTGTGAAGAAAGGGTGGGGGGGGGATCTAGGTTTCAAACTTAAATATAAAGAAAGTTAGCCTACTTTTATATTTTCTAAAATATCATAATTAAACTAATTCTTTTTAATATGTTGACGATTACAAAAAAACTTGTGATGTCTGAGCCCCGAAGTTTATGTTTGAGTCCCACGAAAGACTGCATTTGTTCCGAGTTATATCTTTACTTATTTTTAAGACAGAAAAAAATAACTAAATCAAGAACAATTCTGCGTGCGTGAATAACAGTGCTTTGACATGTTATTTCGGGGCTCGGGCAGAGTTCTGCAAATACCTGGGTTCGAACAGGAAATGAGGGGGCTCTTGACGGGATGGCCCCCTCTACCTCTACCCACTTGTCGGTTAATGAAGTAAAATTAAATTGTTTAGATGGAGAAGTGGGAATAAGAAGAGTGTTGGTCAACTTTGGATTGGATTTCTTAGTTTCTTTGCAGGTATTTAATATTTATATTCATTTACTCTGTTGTTCAGTACCACAGGAATAAAAAAAACCTGTCAGAATCCGGTTTAGAAATTGCATATTTAAACTGGAGGAGATCTAGAAAGTATATTGCGGTTGGAAATCTCTCCTTAAAAGAAAATAATAAAAAATAAACAACTTTAGAGAAACGGTAACTTTTAAACTTTTGATTTATCAAAAATTTTGGGTTTTATCTATTAAAGTGAATTGCGGATATATTCCGCAGGAATAAAAAGGAAATTGATAGAATTTAACATTTTTCAACCTTTTTAAATAGAAAAGCAACGATACATTATTGCTGTTCAATTAAGTGTAGCTTAGTAAAATGGGCAAAGAACTCATAAAATGGGATCATTTAAAATTTTGTTATTGGAGTTTTTGTTTCTTAAATTTTAAGAAAGTGTTCCTAATTTTTTACAACATATTTTAATAATCTTTAATTTAAAGAAAACGTTCATATTTTTCGAGCCAGCGACGATGCAAAATATATTTTCTTTCTTATTTGTAGGAGAGTGGGATGACCGTAAGCTGGTTGTGTGTATACGTCAGCATAAACCTCTCACCAAGTTTGAGAAAATGTGGAATTCACCCTGCATCGCTATAGAGGAAACATGCAACTGTTAATTATTTTCTGGTTTAAAGGGACAATCGACGTTATTATTTTCTGGTTTAAAGGGACTCTCGACGTATTATTTTCTGGTTTAAAGGAAACATGCAACTGTTAATTATTGTCTGGTTTAAAGGGAATATAGACGTTTATATTTTCTGGTTTAAAGGGACTCTCGACGTTATTATTTTCTGGTTTAAAGAGAATATAGACGTTATTATCTTCTGTTTTAAAGGGAATATAGACGTTATTATCTTCTGGTTTAAAGGGACTGTCGACGTAATTTAAAAGACCATCCATTTAAAGGTTATATGTCTGATTCATAACTGTAATAATGGGAAATTTTTCCCGTCAAAACAGGGGTGTATATTTTCCTAAGAAATCATTCATTTCTCTCCCCCCCCCCCTCTTTTAAAATCATTTTAGGTATAAAATATGAGAAAGGGTGAAAAATCTTGCATTTTTAAGGCCAATTTTTCAAGTTTTGCCACAGATCTCCTAATTATTGGGTAAATCTTAAAGATATAAACCCCTGCGTTAATAAAATTATTAAATTTTCTGATAAAAACCAGGATATTTTTAGGGGAAAATTTAATTAGACAGTCCCTTTAAGAGAGCCTTTTAAATAGACATTTCATTGTTTTATTTTCTTTTCTACTGAAATTGGAAAGGTTTATCATTAATTCTATGAAAGCCATACTACATTCGTTGCATAATACTTATGAACAAATTGTATTTATTTAATATTTGGGCTGGTATACTAAATTCATACCCGGTTTCTTGCGTAGAGAGCCTACCTTTAGTGTTTACACCCTTTCTACACAATTTTAGATATCAAAAACATTTACTTGTTTACAAAACTAAATGCACATTTAGTTATAAAATGTATTTTGAAGAGGAAAAACGCAAAAAAAATTCCTTGCAGATGTCGTCTTCCTTTTAAATTACCAAACACGCATTATTTCTTTAAATATATTTATACGTGTTTTCCCAATCTAATACTAAAATAGACATCGTAAAGTGTCAAAACATTTGTTTGATGTCCTTATGTAGAAATGGTGTAAACACTGGGGGGGTATTCTCCCCACGACCGTTAAAGCGATAAAACCAGGCATAATGAATTTAGGGCCATTTTTTAAAATCCAACTCTGGTAAAAGTCCATTTCATGACAAAAATAAAGTTTAACAGTTGAACATTAATCCTCAGGATCCGTTCGAGTTGAGTCATAATCTTGGAGTTGGAATAAGCAGGAGAAGTAAGTTCTTCAAAGTTATTAGATTAAATGGTTGGTTAATTGATTGATGAATAATGTATTAGTTGATTGATAGATTGACGGATGGGTTGACGGGTTGATGGGTTGATGGGTTAATGAATTAATTAGATAGATATATTGATTGATTGATGGGTTGATGGGTTAATGAATTAATATTAATGTATTGATAGTTTGATTGATGGATTGATGGATTGATTGGTTAACAGATTGAGGATTGATCAAAGAATTGTGTAATATATTGATTTTTCTTCTTGAAACAATTGTTTATTTTACTATTTCAGTGAATATCTACATCAAGAAAACATTTATCAATGGTAGAACATTGTTCGGAGCTCCTATACCTGTCCTACCCAGGGTTCCTCAGGGATACAGAAACCTTCAGGTAATAGGGGGGGGGGTCTCAGGGGCATAGAAACCTTCAGGTAGCAAGGAAGTGGTCTTAGGGGCACAGAAACCTTTAAGGGAGGTGAAGGGTTGCTGATGTAAAGTGTTGTAAGTTTTTTCTCAACATGAATTATATGGGTTAATTAAAATAAAATTTCTACAATTTCAAACCAATTTCCTCACTTATGTACTATGCAGCATACAGTCACTATGTGATAATAAAAATTTGAATTTTCAAAAAAAATATATTTTCAATGTTAAATATTCAGGATTACTTTTTCGACCACCGTCTGCTGACAAATGGAGCACCGCCGAACGACCGTGGTTGCCGAGCCTGCGGTAAAATCGGCCATCTGGTCGCCGACTGTCCCAGGCATGTAAAAAAAAGTTTATCTGAAGAAAAGAATAAAAAATCCAATTGAAATGTATGTTTAGAAGAAGGTCTGCGGATATGAGGAAGAAAGCACAAAAGGATCGACCGAGGACTCAGTCAGAGCAGCAGCAGCAGGTTAGTGGTTTCCATTATGTGTAGAACTAAGGTGGGTGGTTTCAAATATGTGTAAATCTAAGGTTGGTGGTTTCCAATGTGCATAGAACTAAGGTTAGTGGTTTCCAATATGTGTAGATTTAGGGTTAGTGGTTTCCTATGTTGTTATAACACTAGTTCCAAAGAGTCCGAACATATCACAGTAAAATGTATACACAAGCCCTCCGATTTTTTTCTTGGCTTTTCAAAATTTGGATAATTTTGTGTTGAAAGAATGAAAATCTAAAAAAAATTAATCGAATTAAACTAATTAAGCAGATGTTTGCTTAGTATTTAATTCCATATGTTGAATGTGTTAAACCAAATTGTAAAAAAATGTTGAATTAGATTTAAAGCTTGATACTTAAAATTAAGAATGTAGAACGGTTTGAAGAGCATCTTTTCTCATTGATTTATTCGTGATTCTAAAAGATTTGATGTTTAGAACGCAGGACGGGTTGATGGACGTGATGAGGGGAGAAACAGGACAAAGTCGGAGATACCTAGAGGAGCGGACAAAGGTAAGGAGAACCTTAATCCTTCAGAAGATCCGAGTCAAGTTAACTCCGAGCAGAAGTTGACCAGAAAGGAGGAATTTAAGAGAAGGTTCCTGGAGAACAAGGAGAAAAAGTTGAAGAAAATAGCGGCGGAGAGGGCAGAGAAGGGAAAGAAGAAAACTAAAAATGGACATTTTGAGAGAGTAGAAGATGAAAATAAAAAGAGGATAGCCGAGATAGAAAACATATTCAAGAAGTTAGCAGCTGAGAATATAAAGAAGAGGGAAGAAATGGAAAGCATGGAGAAGGAAAAGAAGGCAGAGGAGGAGAAGGGGAAGAAGATAAATGAAGAGAAGAAGAAGACAGTTGAAGGTCAGACAAATAGCGAGGATATGAATAGAAAGAAGAAAAAGAATAAGAAAGAGAGAAGAGAGAAGAAAGAAAGCGAAGAACCGAAGACGATTGAAGAGAATCAGATGATCAAGAAGAACCCTGTTACCCTGAGCTCTGGGTTTAATTACAACCAGGTGAATTCTACTGTCGGAGAATCACAACTCTTTGATTATCTGTCTCCTATGAGTCAGGGACGGATTCAGCTAGAAAAACTCAAATCGAACTACAGACAGCTCAAAATAGATGTTTGCTCAAATCAGAAAGATAATACAAATGATCAACCTGATCAGCCTGATCACGCTGATCCGCGCTCTATGGCGGAGAAATCGCGGAAGGTAATGAAAAAGAAGAAAAAGAAGGAAAATAAAATAAAGGAAAAGCGTAACATTGTTGAGGATGAGTATGAGAAGGCTGATCAACCTGTTGACGAAGACCTCCTGAACCTGGCAGAGAACTATCTGCATCACAAAGCTTGTAAACAAGCAGAATGTTGTCAGAACGTGAATTAAAGAAGAATTATTCCTCGGCGATCTAATTTTTGATATTTTAATTAAACGCGGCCTTAAATTTTTAGTTATTTGAATAGAAACTTGCTCTTTTTCTTGATATAATGATCTGAATATGATTATTATGATCTGTTTTTTTTTCTCATTTCGTTTTTAACTAAAATCTACAATATCAATCTTATAAATGTTTAATTTTTTGCAATTCTTCCAAAGTATAATATTATTAGCATAGTAAATTTGTTGTGTTTATTCAGTCTGGCATGATTTATGGATTTATGGATTTATTCTATGTTTCAGGTGAGAATGAAGATGGTAGGATCAAAGAGCAGAAAATCTCCCTTCATCAGGAAAAGGAACTCCCTTGTGTTCCTCTATTCTCTCAACCTCCTCCCCTTTCAGGACAAAGACCCATAGGTCCTCCTAGACCATCAGATCCTATTAGGACACCAAGCATCACTAAGCGAAACAGTTCTAATGATACACCACCATCCAGCCGGGTTGTTAATCCTCCTCCTAACAACCGAGCTCCTGGACCCCCGCCGTCCTTGAAAGCCCCTGGAGTAGTTAATGAAGAAAGTTTTGGCTATGGAGGACATGGTTTGCCTGCTCCACCTCAGGTTCAGATCCCACCCGGTCGATCTTTCGGAAGTTCTCCGCTCTTCGGTCAAACCCCGCCCACCGGATATCGGGGACATACTCCACCTACTGGATATCCAGGGACACCCACGCCCACTGGATATTTAGGACACACCCCACCCACAGGATTCCCAGGACAAATACCACCAGTAGGATACCGTGGACAAACCCCACCCATTGGGAACAGTCGACAAACTACTCCAGTTGGGTTTCATGGACAGCACAACCCTGCATTAGGTTTTATGAGACAAACCCCTCCTATTGGTCAGCATGGTCAAAACCCATTCATGAGAATGTTTCATCCTAATGGACCACCCCAAAGCCAACCAACTACTTCCCCGAAGGAAACTGGATTTGATTTACTTGCTCTGGCCGCCGCTGCAGGAGGAGAAAATAAAAAACTTCCAGCGCAAGCAATAAATCTTGAGGATTTAGAGAAGAGTTTTCTAGGGGATTCTGGAGAATGTGCTCCGCCTCCCGGGATTCGAGAGTCTAGTCCTGCGCCTCCCCCCGGGTTCGCCAGAATGCAAGCCTCTCCAGTTCATCCGTTTCTGGAGAACTACCAAAGGAACATGATGATGCAACAGTTCCAGAACCAAGTATTCCCGTTCCTTCCTGTCGGGATCCCATTAGACCCTCGGTTACCCCTTGACCCTAGGTTGCAGTTGGGTCCTGTCGTGTCCACGGGTCTTCAGCAGAACCTGATTCAACAGCAGCATCTACAGATGCAGCAGATGCAGCAACAACATCAGCAGCAAATGCAGCAGATACCAGGTATGCCTGGTTTATTTGGTCCAATGATAATGGGTCCTGGAGGAGGGATGTATCTACCACCTATCGGAGAGCAAGGACCGCCCCCTATACCAATGTGTTCCCTGCCAGGGTTGGCACATCATACCCAACCTGGAGTTCTGTCTTCACAGCAGCAGAATCAGAATAACCAATTTTCTGGCAACAGGAATCAGTTTAACGAAGAGGTGAATTTTTGCAAATATTGTTAGCTTTAAAAAGTTCCTTGCCTTGTTGAATTCTTTTTACCTTTAGGGAAATAAAAAACCTTTAAAAAATGAGTATGAAGGGGTATCAGATTCATAATGAAGTTGAACATTTTTGTTTGATATAAATTTAGGGTTTTCGTTTTTTTTCTGCCAATATTGGGAGAAAGAGGATCGGAAATCTGAGATTAATTTTTTCCCTCTGTCTACGCTTACTGTTTATTCGAGAGTTCTTAACATTTTCATTTCAAAATCTGAATGGTCAAAGAATATATTTAGATTTGATTATCTTTCTCCTAATGGGACCGAAGACGTAGTTTCTAGGCACCAATCGTTTACCGCGAGTGGCATGTTTAAACCTTTATCTGTCTAAAAATGAGAATCGATGATATTGTTTTTTTTCAAAACGTGTGAAATTCTGCCGGTTTGCTTCAATGTCTCTGAAGAAAAAATTTACAAGGCACTTCTACTATTAAAAAAAAACGATTTTCAGAGAGAGAAAAATATGAAATTTTATCTATCCTTGATCTTCTTGAAAATACGTTTATAGTCCCATTAAAACGATTACTGTCATATGTTTTATGCTTCTTAAAAATAAGTAAATTTAGAATCTGTCGAACCCGAACTCTTCAAACTCTGAACCTGGTCCGGTTAGAAGAGAGGTTCACTCTCCCCACACTATTCTCCCACCAGCGAGAGCAGAGGTTAACTCTCCAGATGGATCTATACCTACCACAGGGTCGCCTCTTCAGCCTGCCTCTCCACTCATTCCCTCCCCCTCCCCCTTAATGATGTCCCCGCCCCCCCTCCTGGTGGGTTGGGCCCCGCAGAACATGTTCTCTGGTCCCGGGGCGCCTTTCCCTGGCGGTCATCCTGGTGCACAGTTTCCAGCCTTTGGGGGCAGATTTACACCATTCCAGGTACAACGGGAGTTTTAAAAACTCTGCCCCGCAAGAAATTTTTTTTTACGTTTTAATACTGCATGGGTGTATATTTTTCAGAATAATTTTTGACGATTTGGGTGGAGAAGAATAAAAATTGGACATAGTAGGCGACTTTTTTTCATTCTTTTTTTTATTATTTTACCCAGAAATTCTTTGATTTCCCCCTTAAAAATTATTAATTTTTCCAAATTCTGCGAGTAAAACCCCCGAAAAATTCTCGCTCTGCACAGGATTATATACAAAATCTGAGGGAAAAAATAATTTTCTAGGGGGGGGGGGAAAGAAAAATGATTTCTCGAGAAAATATACACCCTTCTTTTATAGTTGGTTAATTATTAAACTTTAACTTTATCTTTGGAATAGAACTAATTTATTTTAAAACTAGCTTAGGAACCCAGCGTTGCCCTGGTTATTCATAGTTACTCCCGCCTTTAATCTGCGTTTGGTCTTAAACAACGTTTTTAGCTTCGAATTTTAAACCAAGGTAAAAACATTCCCGAGCCGTGGTTCTCCCGAGTTCCCCAATCAAAATTTGGGACAAATAAAAAAATAAACCTCGTAAGGATAAACGGTGTGTTGCATGGTTGTTTTTAAAAATCTCTTTAATCAGTGTTAAGCTGAAAACCAAAGTTTGTAAATATTGGATTATGGATTAAAACCTTTTATGAAAAGTAGTGATCTTACTCAAATTTTGATTGAGGAACTTGGTAGAACTACGGGAATGTTCTTAGCATGGTTTTCAAATTCTAAGTTGTGTGGGTTGACTTTTATAGGGAAACTCTAGACAAAGCTGGGTTTCCAAGCTAGTCTAAAACATAACCATTTTAAGTCGCACCCGAGTGGATTCCAGAGCAGTGTTCTGTTCTCCGGAGACCTCCATCGTCCTCTGGACCCTGGGCAGCAGGAGAGTAGACCCGGAACACCAAGGGAGGACAGCCTCAATATCTTTCCTCCAATAGATATGCGTCAGTTCGACTACGATAGTCTGGACTCATTCCAGCAATAATATTTTATATTAAAGGGACTGTTGGCGTAAACCTAGGTGACCCTCCAATTGTGACATAAGTTCTAACTCACAACGGTACTTAAACGTTTATTGGTTTTCTTCCATAAAAAAAGTGTTTAAATATGTGTATTTTCTTCATTGTTTGTTAAGCAAAAATACGCTAATGACTTTTGTAGAGAAACCACAACTGAAAATAATAAGTTGTAAGCTGGCTGGACAACTAAAGGAAATTAAAGATTTTCCGATTACAGTTGTGAATTTGATAAGCCACTCAACATATAGAGGGTTACTTTAAATTACGTCCATCTATTTTAACATAGATTACATCTGAATCACATTAAAGAATATACCAGGAACAGGTTTACATTAAAACCGTACTACAGATTCTGGGACAAATGTAAACAAACACTGTTGAGTTATATTTAAATTCCTTCCAGATTGCAGTACACTTTGATGTTAACAAAGATTCCGTGTAAATTCCTTGGGTCTGACAAGAGAAGTGGGTTTTGTTTTATTTATTAAACTCTTAGTACAACATTTCCTTTCCCGTGCCAGGTTGGGTAGAACGAGCGGAGGTAGGCAGGCGGCCATAAGCCACAACATTTTCCCCTACCATACATGATCTTTTTTTGTCTTCCGGCAGCCATGAGCCACAACTGTACGTTTTTCCATGACACAGCATTTGAGTCTTCCGGCAGTTGTTACTTTTATAAAGGATAAATTTAGGGCATTGAAATTGCAATTTTTAAAAATCTTGCCGCATTAGGCGAAAGATCATACCTTTAAGATACTTTAGAAGTTTTTAACGATCAATGAATTGCGTGTACAATGTACAGTTTATAAACTACTTTAAATTTGTTGCCTTTAAAGGTCACTATATTAAAACAAAGAGATCTAAAATGGATATTTCTTAACATTTATTTAAAAAAACGAAATTGTTTTGAAATATTTGCATAAGACATGGTTAAAATTGGTTGGTTTAGAAATTAACAAAGAAAATTATTGATGAACAGCAGTAGTAACATCATGGGAGTTTTATAGAACTTCATGTTGGTGGTGCAGATCGACAGGAACTGGAACAACAGGTCTCCGCTCACCCCAGGCTTTGGATAAGGAGGGGGAGAGATCGCGGTTTTATCATGCTGGATTTGAGCGATTATGTAGTCTCTGGAATGCATGATAATTTTGGAACTCTTGGGACATAATTGGACTGGATGTAAGCATCGCCTGTTGCTAGCTAGGTTTTGCCGGTAAAGCAAAAAGAGATTAGATTAGTTTTGTTGGGAGGAAGAAAAGAGATAGGATGATGATGTAGATGTGATGTAAATATGCTTGAAGGTGGGGGTGGTAGCTGTTGTATCTGATCTATCTATAACCATCCATCTAACTAATGTCGTCTTCTGGATGAAGATGTGTATACAGAGTAACGGCAAATATAATACACAAAAAATCGTTTAAATCACATATTATAAAACTACATGATTAAAAAACTGATAAAAATGAAATTAATTAAAAATGAAGTTCATCATTTTTGAAGTTTTGCTAATTGTAAACTCCGAAAATCTATGAAAATTCATTAATAAATGTAGTTTAAACAATCCTTAAATCTACATGTCAGAGCGTCATTTTGTAAGATTTAATAATCAAAAATTGTTGAGATGACTGAAAAAAAATTGTAAATATAATTGATTAATGGAATGGATAAATAGTGATAAATGAGATTAAAACAATTAATATGGAGTTGAATTGAACAAAATGAAGTTAAATTGGTTAGAGTGGAATTTCAATGGATAAAATGGAATTGAATATGAAATTAAATGCAAATAAGCGGAATTAAATTGAATGGAGTAAAAAATCTGTACAATTGAGTTAATCTGCGGAATAAACAAACTGAAAATCTATGGATTTACATTGCAAATGATCTATCTAGTGAACTAGCAAGGTTGCTCTGGGTACTGAAATCACCCAAACCTGCCTATACCCCATCTAGGAAACTCATCATCATACCTACATATATTCCCCACTCCCCCCATCACCACCACTACACTTCACTCATCACCCCCTGTTCCCCTACAATCTCCAATTCTTGAAGCAGATTGACCGAAGATAGGAAGACTGGAAGCAGAAGAAGGATTGACGGAAGCAGAAAAAGGATTAAGCTGAAACATTTGCCTACATTGCACACTATCGACAGTATAAAAATGATACAGCCTTATGTTAACATACTTCTGTTTTATTTTTTCTGCATCTTTTTGGAGAAGTCCGATATTCCTACGGCAAATGATTTTTGTTATGCTTGGCAAATTTTTTTTGTATGATTAAAGTTTATTTGCTTTCTTACGTATATATATATATGTCAACATCATTTAATTTACAAAAGTTGATAGTTTACATAAACTTGTTGACTTTAAAAGCACTATAATAAAATAAAAGAGATCTAAATGGATATTTCTAACATTTATTTAATAAAACGAAAGTTTTGAAATATTTGCATTTAAAGCGGAGTTAAAATTGGTTGATTTAGAAATTAACAAAGGAATTAATGATGGATATTAGATGGCGCCTCATGGAAGTGTTGTAGAGCTTCAAGTTGGTGGAGCAGATCTGGGAACTGGGACAACAGGGCTTATCAATGGAACTAAGGCAATGCAACTTGAGATAGCGGAAACTTCGGTCAGAGCCGTGCACAAGTTTCCTAAGTAAGCTTCTCAAGAAGTTAATAGGGAGATCAGAGGTATAAGCACGTCTGCTGTTAGTTCAGGATCTGCATCATCAGCCTGAAGGAGTCATGGGGGGTGATGTAGAGCTTCATGTTGGTGGAGCAGATCAACAGGTGCGTTGCGCTGAGTATCTGCATCATCATCATGAAGGAGCCAGGGTTGAGATGGAGTTGTGAATGTCTTGAGTGTTTATATCTGACTGAATACCGGGAGCTGGGATGGACGGGGATTTGACATGTGTGGTGTGCTTGCTTCATTGCGGAAATGGATCCTGCGTACACACACATCTAGAGAATTAACAGAGGCATTTGAGTCGGTACAATCGTCTTCCTTATATTTCGAATTTATTTTAACAAAACTATATCTATTTTAAGAATTCCCCCTTGATGAGAAAGAAGACAAAAACAAGGACATCATAATAGACGAACTATATATTTAAAAACTCTTTTTTAAAATTTTATCTGATTTTAATAAACGTTTAAATTAAGGGATACTTATTAACGTAACAAAATTTGTACTTATTAACCTCCTATTTTTTCGGATTCATTCAATACTCAGAAACAAGGTATCTGTATCATCATCATGAAGGAGCCAGGGTTGCTACCTGAGACAGAGTTGTGATCATCTCAAGTGTTTCAATCTGACTGAGTCAGTAAAATCTTCTTCCTTATATTTCGAATTTGTGTTAACAAAATTATACAAAGAAAATTTTACATCATTTTACGTATTGTGGGCACCGAGACAAATTGTTTGGTGAAGTCGAAAGAATAAGAAAAGATGAGAAAAATCACAATATTAACTGTCGTTACCTGAGCGTTACAGATTTCCTCAAAAAAAAACTTCTTTTTGCAATTTTATTATTAAATAGTGCAAATTTTGGGCTATTGGTGTCCTTTTTAGTTTAAGAGTATGCTATGGTGCACAGTTTTTATTGTTCATAATGTTTTCAAAAATTAGCCATTTTAGAGGAAAGATTAAATTTATTTTTTTGGGAAAATAAGCTTAGCAGTTTACATTGAAAGGAATCGTTATTATTTCAATTTAAAACTTAAATATAAAGTTCTTTTATATATCTTTTGCATGAATTCGCTGGATTGTTTAAAATCACATTTTCAATGCACTAAATTTATGATTTAAAAACATAATAACTGCCGGAAGACTCAAATGCTGCGGTATGGAAAATTGCACGATTGTGGCTCATTGCTGCCGGAAGACAAAAAGCTAATATGTGGCATGGAAGGGAAAATGTTGTGGCTTATGGCCGCCTGTCTTCCCCCGCTCTTAGAACTGGGGGTTAATGAGTTCTAATGAGTACAAATAAGTTCAATTCAGTACGATTCAGGTTTAGAATAAGCAATAATGATCAAGCTCATATAAAAACTACTTCTCTTGTACTGTCTGTGTAATCTTTAAATGAAACCAACTTATTCAACACAGTTATCACCATGTCTGCAGGATTGTGTGTTTATAAATATTTTACTGAACCAAGGGTTCAATCTTTGTTAAACTTGTTATTTTGAACTCTGTAAAACATTTTTTTTCATGATACAATAATTCTTAAATCTTGTATCTTTTCCTTAAAAAGATCGGAAGTATGTTTTCTCTGTCTATACCTTGAATTTTCATTATATCCAAAAATGTAGTACCTTGATGTAAAAGAAGCCCTTCACCACCATGTGTAAAAAATTACCGATGTATTATACTGACCCAATTCACATTATTACACAATACGATATATAGATTGTTACTAAATTTTCCTGTTATGCATTTTAATCCTGTCTTGTATCTTAAATTTAATTGTTCGATTTTTTCAGATTTTAAAAATGGCTTTTGGCCTGTATAGTCTGCTCGGTGAGTAAATTATCTATATGTATACTTTGCTTGTCTGTCTGTTTTTTTGTATCCAATAAATTTAAACGGCTGAACCTATCGGGCCCAAATTTTGTGTGGGACTCACATAGGTTAATGGATACAGTGTACAGTGTACAGAATCTAATATATAATTATGCAGAAGTTAGTCTGCTTGTACTAAACGCTATCTATGTACACTGTACAGTGTATAGTGTACAGAATCTAATATATAATTATGTAGAAGCTAGTCTGCTTGTACTGAACGCTATCTATGTACAGTGTACAGAATCTAATATATAATTATGTAGAAGCTAGTATGCTTGTACTGAACACTATCTATGTACAGTGTACAGTGTACAGAATCTAATATAGAATTATGTAGAAGCTAGTCTGCTTGTACTGAACGCTATCGTACAGTGTACAGTGTACAGAGTCTAAAATATAATTATGTAGAAGCTAGTTTGCTTGTACTGAACACTATCTATGTACAGTGTACAGAATCTAATATATAATTATGTAGAAGCTAGTCTGCTTGTACTGAACGCTATCTGTGTATTGCACGAGGAAAGGTTTCTGGCTAAATTTGGTTGGTCTGTTCAGCATAATAGGTAAAATTTAACATATTATTTCATGTAATCCTCCAT
This sequence comes from Eurytemora carolleeae, assembly GCF_000591075.1. NCBI lineage: Eukaryota > Metazoa > Arthropoda > Copepoda > Calanoida > Temoridae > Eurytemora > Eurytemora carolleeae. The sequence continues at coordinate 35,606 of NW_019396925.1, read as the reverse complement.
TTATAGAGTAGCATTTCTGATTCATAACGGTACCATACTTACATTTGTCTGGTTAACGATGACTGAGATATCCTTATTTTTCTTTCTGGAAATTGATTATTTTCTATTTCACTTTAATTGTGTCTTTTGGATTTATGCTGCAGGTACATTGTAAGAAAGTACAAGAATTGAAATTTTTAAAGATTAGAATAACGACGGTATTATCCTCATTTAAAGGTTACCATTGTGAGCCAGATATGCCACCTTTATGCAGGGTGACTTGAAATTATCTTAGGGAACGATTTATAACTTAAAAAACTATCAATGGATTGAAAGTTGATCAGTTTCAAAACCTATGTTATCTCTTTGATTTGATCATATTAATTCTAAATAAAATAATGTACTCAATAGATTTTTGCTGCCAACTTAATCTAAACCAGCTGATGAGAGCGGTCAGCGCAATAATGCAGACAGTAGGGCGATTATTAAAGGGCCATGACAAAATTTAGAATTTTCGGGAAAAAAACCTGGAACGACTTATTAAATAGTGTTGAAGATACGCCGTTATTCTAGCTTAAACAGTTTTTATATCTGTTAATGTCTCTATTGTTTCTGAAGCATGAGATGCGTAATTCACTCTTACCTCAATTCACTCTTACCTCAAATGAAAAAAAAAATCAATTTTTATAAACCAAAATATGGTTTTCTAATTCATTCTGGATTAGACAAGGCTTTTAATGGTACCGTTGTGATTTGGACATGTCACATCATTCAATGGAGGGTCACTTGAAATTAGGATTACAGTACCTCGCGTAAGCCCAGTTTCATAGTCTTGCTACCAGATGTACATTGTACAACCATGGTCACACTTTTGTAGACTTTAGGATGTAGATAAATAGATACGATCGACCCACTGTAACTCGATTAATAAACTGGGCTTGTAATGTAGAGTGAATATCTTATCACATGTTATCACATTTGTCAGTAGTATTTTAAGTTCCAGAAATATTGATTTGTTATCCAATTTACTTATGTGTTCTATGGTTCCAGTGCTTAGGATCCATTTGATTTGGATTTTAATTTATAAGGCCGGTTGAAATTTTAAAAGTTTGAATAAAAAATTATAATTTGTAACAAAATGGAAATCCATCAATTTAACAAACGAAAAAATCCGCGTTTTCTCTTGAACCAGATAAATCCGCGCCATTACTCCACTATTCTGTAGAAGTCCACACTTTACAAGCTCTTTAATCCCAATAATTCTTAAACTCTTTGTCTAGGACTGTTATGCGTATACCTCTGATATTTATCAACGGACTGGTGATTACAAAAAAGCTATTGCTGGGATAGAAATACAACACATTTACACAACTTAGGAATAAAATTCATGCTGAAACTTTGAACAGAAAATTCAAACATTTTTAAAAACAAAATCTTAAAAATGTCGAACTCTTTTCAAAATTCCCCGTTTTCCAAAAATGAAAAAACATATCCCGAAATTTCAATTAACTTTTAAAATAAAAATCAGCTTTAGTTCTTCAAATCCGTTCATGTTTGAGAACGGGAGGGAGTGGCTACTTTTTGTAAGATTATTTAAGATCGATCCCGTTAATTGCTGTACTCTTTCTACGAGCTTCAGATAAATATTGTTGTTTGTTATATAAATGTGCACACATTGCACAAAGAATGTTTATAAAAATTACAACTTGTGATTGTTTTCTGAAACAAAAATGAATTTATTTTAGAAAAGGAAATATTAGTATTAAAAACTAATAAGATGAACTCTACTTCGGTTTCTCTTTTTTTGGACTCCGAATCCAAACCGGACACTATTATGAACAGTTTAAATCTCATAATGATAATACTGGCTCCATACGGGTCCCTGATAGCGCCAACCCTGGCGCTTATAACAATGCTAACCCTTGCATTTCTCGAAATCAAAGTGAAATTAGAATCCCGCGCTCTTCAAATTCTTCTCAATAAAGACTCTCGCGTGAAACGACGAGTGCTTGTGATAAACTTCGCGCAGATATTATTGTTGTTGACCACGGTTCAGCTAGGACTGGTTAGTCCGGAGCTACAGGCTGTATCATTGTATATTCTGGGAGTCAAGTGTATCCAGACCAACCTAGAACTGGTTAAACAAGATGCTGGGGGTCTCCTCTCTACCTGGATATATGTCTTCATGGTCAAATCATCATCAACAGTATGTATCATAGGTAAATATTAGTCATCAAAGTTTAACACTTTTGAAAGCAGTGTTTTGATTCTGTGAATCGGATTTTCCCTATTAAATGTTATGCAAGGTTATAATTTATAAACTATAGTAATCCTAAAGTTAAAAATGTCGTCATTACTATTATATAAATGTAAACATTAAATTATTAAAGATAATTTTGAAAAATTTTCGTCATGTAAATAATACATTTACGAACCATTTTGATTTATTTATTCCATGGTTTTGGTTAATTTTTGGCGCTACCCGGATCCATATCAACGTTTCCTGATACGGATCCGGATCCGAATCCGACCAAATGATACGGATCCGACCGGATCCGGATCCGAAACACTGGTTGAAAGGATAGATTTAACCCGATTCTAATGAGTTTAAGCTAATCTCGTTTAAAGAGAGTAAAGTTGATATGTCATTGGTCAACACTTAGCCAAAAAGATCGGATCTTATCTTGTTAAACCTAAAATCAATTTCCTGAATAAAGAAAAAAGAATATTAAGAATAGAATTGCAAGACATAAGTGATTGATTATTACTCATATTTTGGTTAATTAATAGTTTAATATTGATTTGAAGGTGAAGTTGACAGTATTGTGTTCTACTTGAGCACTCAATTACTCCCTGCCATTCTCTCATCTGTTCTTCTTCTCATCCTACCTCTATCCATCCCTATCCTCCTCTCATTCTTCATCCTTAGTTCAGGTGAATATACTCATCCTACCTCTATCCATCCTTCTACTCATTCTTCATCCTTAGTTTAGGTGAATATTCTCATCCTACCTCTATTCATCCTTCTACTCTCATTCTTCATCCTTGGGTTAGGTGAATATACTCAACATTCTATCTATCCTCCTCTCATTCTTCATCCTTAGTTCAGGTGAATATACTCATCCTTTCTCTATCCATCCTTCTACTCATTCTTCATCCTTAGTTTAGGTGAATATTCTCATCCTACCTCTATTCATCCTTCTACTCTCATTCTTCATCCTTGGGTTAGGTGAATATACTCAACATTCTATCTATCCTCCTCTCATTCTTCATCCTTAGTTCAGGTGAATATACTCATCCTTTCTCTATCCATCCTTCTACTCATTCTTCATCCTTAGTTTAGGTGAATATTCTCATCCTACCTCTATCCATCCCTATCCTACTCTCATTCTTCATCCTTAGTGCAGGTGAATATACTCATCCTTTCTCTATCCATCCCTATCCTCTTCTCATTCTTCATCCTTAGTTTAGGTGAATATTCTCATCCTACCTCTATCCATCCCTATCCTCCTCTCATTCTTCATCCTTAGTTCAGGTGAATATACTCATCCTTCTATCTATCCTCCTCTCATTCTTCATCCTTAGTTCAGGTGAATATACTCCTCTATCCATCCTTCTACTCATTCTTCATCCTTAGTGCAGGTGAATATACTCAGCCTTTATCTATCCATCCTTCTACTCATTCTTCATCCTTAGTAAAAGTTAATAATTAATTAATCATCCATCCTTCTCCTCTCATTCTTAGTCCTTAGTTTAGATCTTCTTATTCTGCTCATCTTGAATATTCAAGTTTTCTGAACATAGATTAATAATATTATTTATTAGTTTGGTTTCTTCTCCGTCTGATTGTCCTGGTTAGAAGAAAGTTTCCGGAAGATTTTGATTTCTTCGTTACCATTGCCATCGCTATCCTAGCCTGGAAAATTATGCAGAAAGAAGTGATGCAGCGACAGGTTTGTTTATTAAAGGGACTGTAGTGACCTTCAATTTAAAAAAAGTCATGTCTTGTTTACCAAAGTACTTTTAAAATCTATTTTTATCCATGATCAGGAATATACTGTTGGACTTCTAGCATTTTAAGTGTTTATTAAACTACTATTGATAAGTTACTTTTATTCTTGAAGCAGAAATGCGCAATCACAGTTCAGGGGGTGCGAGGCCGCTCCATAAACTCTGCAAATCAACATTAGATTGTGTAGGGCATCAAAGGCGTATGGCGGATAAGCTTCCCCTTCCTTGTATCTTGATGATTTTCACGGCATTAACAAACCTGTCTCTTTTTTCCTGGAATCATTTTCTTGAAGTCAAATTGTACTCCACCATAAGTTCTCTTACTTATGTCTAAATCACTGCCCAGGATACATTTAATTCTTATGCGATCCGGATCCTGAATCCGCTCTAAAAAATTAATCCAGATCCAGGTCATGAACATTTCTGATCAAATTTGGTTAACATTTTGCCCCTTGGATCCGGATCCGGAAATCCGTATATTTTTGCGGATCCGGATCCGGCTTCAGAAAGCAAAAATGTTACGGATCCTGGTTTGAATTACCCCCTCCCTGTTTTGCAGGTGAAGGAACTTGTTTGTATGTCCCTGGAGAAGTCAAGACCTCTGTATGCAACTAGCTCTGGTAAGAATACTGTCTGGTCTGCAGCGCTCGGTCTCCTCGTCTGTTCTAACCACACCGTGGGGCCTAAAAATTGTCGTAACCTAATACAGAGGACAAGTTTGTCTGATAATATATGTAAAGATGGGGGGGGGGGTTGTAGAATCCAGAGGCCGAATTTAAAGAATTTGAGCCGCGGCTCAAATATGGTTGGTTCCACTTAAAATTTTATTCAATGTTTCAAGATTCAAGCCGGCGCTCATTTAAAACCGGTTTTTGGCGGATTTGAGACGCGGCTCGAATTCATTAAATTCGGATCCTGGTCCAAGATAAGCCAATCCTATAGATATGCATAAAATACATCTGATAAAACGATTTTTTAAGTAGTTACAAGTTGTGACTGAAATACTCCATGTCTTTTTTTAAAAGCTTATTTTAAACTCGTCTGTCCAAATTTAATTTAATGGGTTTTTTTTCTGAATCCAGGTCTACAGGAGATACGAAGATGGTGTAGTAAACCTCCTCTATTAGGAAACATTGTTCGAATAGGAGATAAATCAGGTTATTTAATCTATCAATCAATCAATCAAACAAAGTATAGATCAATGGAAGTTATATTTTGGATTATTAGTATTAGAAAAGGATCATGAAAGATTCCCAACGTGACTGACTTTATTATTAAATTGGAGATCGTAGAATGTTTTTTTAATTATACGAATAATCATTTGATTTGTCAACAGATTGATTAACTCATTTTTAAATAATTACTTTATATTAAATGAATGGATAAATCAATTAAATATTCATAAAATCAAATGATGAACTGGCGTAAGAATAATATCACTATTAAAGCATTTCCTGGTCATTCAATGTCTTTTTTTTTGCTGTCGCAGTATACTTTTATTAGACTGGCGACGAAACTTCAAATTAAACCTTAGTCTCATAGATATCATCTTTTCCATCTGAAATTTCCGATTCTGTGCTAAAGTGATATCTTTCACAATGTTACCTATAATTTGGAAAAAGTGTGAAAAATCGGACATGCCACTCATAAAATTAAAGATCACTTAAGTGAAGTTACTTATTGTTTAGGATATTTTGGTAGCATCGAGAACTTGACGTTGCCCGAGGATTCCTCCTATCCTGAGATATTTATCAACCTTGCTTTCAACTTCAGGAATAGTCTCATTAAAACTTTAAATTTGTATTTATCAGAAGTAAATATTTCTTTAAAAATCATTTCCCCATTCTCTTTTCTCCTTAAAGATCGTGCCCCCCTCCCCTTGTTAGGAAACATTTTAAAGCTTGGTGGGGAACATGCATAAATTTTCGGGAGCTTAAAGAGGAAAATAATCTTGTTATCTGAAGTCCAATTCTTCAATATTCCCAAATCTTCGAAAAAAATTTCTCCCACCCTTGGATTTGTTACGTTTTTTATTGAAAATAATACCTTTTTTCCAATGAGCCGTGTAAACGATATTTATTCACTTTCTTTTTATTGGATTTCAAAGTTTCTTGCAATTTTTTGTTAAATATCTTGATTTTAAATCCCTTGTCCTATTTGTCTTTTATTTAGTGTGATTGTTTTGAGGGTACTTTGTTGTTGCTGTACTTAGTAAAATAAAGGGTTTTTGCAAGTTTTATTTATTACTAGCTAAAGGGCCTGGCGTTGCCCGTGGAAAAAAGATAGAATTTTGTTTAGCCCATGTCACCCCCAGGCTACCCATGAGTGTCCACAAAAAAAAATTCGATCTATTCGGGAACATTTATATATGAATGTCTTGTTTTATTATATAGACAGCAAAACTAAAATCACGCATGGGCTAAGACACTACGCCGTCAGCACCTTCCTAGCCTTATGATATAAGGTCATGTTTAGCCTAGGTTGGCTTGATAAGCAATCATGGTTCATAACTTTATTGATGTATGATGCCCAGACTAGGCCACATGGGGGCCCCACTGAACATTCTGACATCCATAAATCTCTAAAATCAATTCTCTTTTTCTTAGGAAGGGGAGGGGGGGGGGGGGAATTCCTGAAATAAGATTATAGGAAAAATTTGTCTTGAATATGTATAATGATGAGAACTAAGGATCAGGATGAGTATGATTATATCCTCGCTACAAGTTTATCAAGGCTGTAACCTCACTGTTACTAAACCTCCCAGGTAAAAAATGCAAATATATTGCAAATCCTCCCCCCCCCTATCCCTGTTCGAAAATAACTTAATTGTCGCAGATGTGTTTTTTTAATCACTGATAATGAACATAACATCTAGATGTCAACAATGAAATCCCCCAAAAACTTGATATAATCTTCAATGATGCATATATTAAAAGCTTTAAAGTAACTTTTTCCTTTTTTCTGAACTAAGAAATAGTATAAGAGTTTTGTAGAGAAATCACAAATGAAGTTTTTAAAAACGAAAACATGGATATCTAATATCTATTAAATTCAGACAACGCTTTACCGTTATGAATCGTTTATGCCACTTAACTATCAATGGAGGGTCACTTGAAAGTACATTTATTTTCCCTTCATGAGCAAATTTAAAACCATTTCTCCTATGGCATGGGAGGGGGGCGGGGAGGTATGGCATGGAAGGAGTGGGGAGGTCCCAAAAATTTACATAACCAGCCCACTAAGATGTTTATCAAATTTGTATAAAGGGATGAAAGTGGATACTTAACCTCTGCTCTGTATCGTGTTTATCTTCTTGCAACATGGATTCTACCAACTAATCTACAGGTTTCAAATTTAAACTTACATTGGGTTTAATAACAGTTAGGATCCGGATCAAACAGATTCGCAACGTTTTGGCTTCTTGGATCCGTATCTGAGGGACAACATGATTTAACAAAACCTGCTAAATAAAAATATTTGTACAAAAATCTTAACCGTCATCTAAGGCGAGATCATTAAAACTTTTAACTTTCCCATCTCTACATGGTTTCGTCATAAAAATAAGCGAATAAAAGAAAGAAATTTTCAAAAAATGACATTTGTTAAAAATCCACAAAATTTTTAAGATTCACAACCTGGAACCGCATCTATATGAAATGGATCCTAAGTACTGGTTTATAACCAACTTAACATTAAAATGTTAACAAATTGAAAGAAAAAGGTATTAGCATATAAGAAGTTGTTTTATCTTTATTGTTAACGAACCATAAACAAAATACATATTATTAGCAGTGCATTAAAATTGAGTACAACAATTAGTATAATTCCTGAAAAAATGAAATTTTGTAATTTGACATCTGTTAAGTTTTTATTACAATTATTATATTTTTAACATTTGCTCCTTTTTTTGACCTGTAAATTACCATTTTATCTGATTAGGTCAGTAGCGTTTAATTATCTTGCAATGTAAATGATTTCAGAGCCATCTAGCGGTGTTCGGATTTGACTCCTCTACCCTGGTTCTTCAGACACAGGCCAACTGCTCTCATCTTGTCAAACATCTTCTAGTGGAAAAAATCACCTAATATTGCATGTTTACGTAATGTGTTATTTACGTTATCATGTGTGTTTTGCCATTATCCTTCCCTCTCTAGAACAAACTGTGCTCTAAGTTCTTACATCATTTTAAAATTTGCCGCGTTCTGTATTTGTGTGAAGCTAATATGATGTTGTAATAATTTCATGTAGAATTAATGTGTAATAGAAATAAATTTCCTCCTTTCATGCAATTATATCGTGTTTAAGCAACGACGATGTTGTTCAGATTTAAAAATGAAAATAGTTTTGACTGGATTCGGCCCTTTTGGGGAGCACAAGGTAAAGACAGTAAGGATAGGGGATCACAAGTATATTTTCAGGGGTTAATATTATAAAACATTTAATGTCATTTTAAAAGTTGGCAGTTTTCAACAAAAATAGGCTCTTAGGGCGCTTCGTGCCCAACTTCTAATTTAATTGTTTTGAGCATCTTCTATAATTGGACGATATACAACAATAACAAAAAAGTTAAAGGATTTTTTAATACTTATTCGAGTTTCTATCACATCTTCAATATTTGACAAAAACCGATAACTTTTGAACTGTTTTTTTTTCGAGACAGAAAAGCTAAGTAAATATATTGAAGTTAAGCAGTATTTTTCTAACTTTAACCATAGAATAATTGATTTTTAATGCTGAATTTAGTAGGGGGCTGGAATTAAAAGTTGTATTTTTAAAAATTGTTAAAATCGTCCTTTATCTCTTTTATATATATGAAATAATTGACAAGTTTCAACACCTTTTGCTTGATTTTGAGTTTGAAACCATTGAATGATTAGAATGATGTAAATTGTTTACTCATTTTCTCCTTGGATTATAGACATTTTCATGACCTGTACCGTAGGAGAATGCGAGCTGGGTTGCTGTACGCGGAGTACCAGAACATTGGTCTAAACTGTACAGCGATTTAGCAGATGTGATTATTGAAGAAATCCCTGTAGAATACAAGTATGTACAGGAGAATGTACCGTACAAGTGGCCCGAGGCGGATTTCGTTGTACATGTTGGGGTTAGCAGTGCCGCAAATGATATCACAATTGAAGAATGCGCGAAAAACTGTGGTTACACCAGGAATGCTTGAACACATTAGACATTACATTTTATCTTGGTTATTTGGTGAATTAATCTCTAGACCCTAAGGGATATAATAACAATATCCGCAAAAAGTCTTAAAATTAATCCATAAATTATTTATATCAATTTTATCCTCATTTATACCACCTAAGCTGTTGGTAAGAATATGTTTATCGTTTAAGCTATATATAAAAAATGCATCTTGATTTTTTGTTCTGGCTTATTTTTTTTACTTTTTAAGTAAATGTATTTTTAGGATTTAGAAACCTAATAAAAGTGCGATGAAGTTTGATGGTGTAGAGAAGATGTGACCCTGTGTTGTCCCCATGAGGGTGTGTGTGTACTAGGGGGGGAGCAGACCCTGACAACCTGTCTAGATGTCAATAAGGGAATCAAACATAAACTTAAAATACAAAATAGAATCAAGAATTTTGTCCAGAGAGCTAACACTTTTTTGGTGAATAATCATTTTCTCACTTCTCCAGGGAGGGATTAGCCCCTATAGCCCCCCCCCCCCGTAATATACGGGGGAACTTTGTTGCAAATAATAGGATTTCACTGCAGTTCCATGGAGAGCAAGAAGTGCTACATTGTGTAAAATTAAAGAAGATTAAAATGGTCTCTTTGATCTTTAATAGCTAATTTAACACCATGTTTACAAGCTTTTAAAAATGTCGCTTATCATTCTGAAATCGGAAAACATTGTCAGAATAGTTCTAGAACAATTTTGCTTTTATCAATTAAATAAAAAATTTGATAAGTACTTCTGATTAGGGTTAAGGTTCAAATAAAAGAATTATCGGAAGAAATTTATCAAAAAAGTGCGAAATCGTACCAGTAGATGTCAAACCCTTTTCCCTTGCTTATCATTTTTTTTCAGTAGGATGGTGGTTTTTCAATCATTAACCCCCCCTGCAGAATACTAGAAAAATAAAGTTTATGATGGATTTGCGCAGCTGAGCTTAGAGTTGAATTCTGCAGGTAGGTCAGCTAGTAATTCTATATCCTGGAGTACATCTCAAGAGTTGAACTCTACAGGTAGTTCAGCTAGTAATTCTATATCCTGGAGTACATCTCAAGAGTTGAACTCTACAGGTAGTTCAGCTAGTAATACTATATCCTGGAGTACATCTCAAGAGTAGAACTCTACAGGTAGTTCAGCTAGTAATTTTATATCCTGGAGTACATCTCAAGAGTTGAACTCTACAGGTAGTTCAGCTAGTAATTCTTTATCCTGGAGTACATCTAAAGAGTTGAACTCTAAAGCTAGTTCAGCTAGTAATACTATATCCTGGAGTACATCTCAAGAGTTGAACTATACAGCTAGTTCAGCTAGTAATACTATATCCTGGAGTACATCTCAAGAGTTGAACTCTACAGGTAGTTCAGCTAGTAATTCTATATCCTGGAGTACATCTCAAGATGCTGGAAACTATCTCTGTGAGTTTATTTACTACTCTTCTCTACACGCAAACGAGGGACGGAGTTTATTCGTTCATGTTCCACCTCTGGATAAACCATTCTCCGGGGACCAGCTGTCACAGGAATACAAAAATTTAGAACAGAATAATTTTTTTATAAATGTAATTTCAACTTTATCTTTTTAGAAAAAAATAGTTCTTTTGGGACATTATTAGCAAAAAGTTTCATTTCATACTTTTGGGTCATGTTTTGGAATATATACTTCTATTTGAATATTTTACAAAAATAGTTCCAATGGAATTTTATTTAGAAAAATAGTTCTATATTGGGTAGTTTTTGGAAGAAATGGTTACACTTTTTTATATAAATATATGAAACAGCTTCGTTTGGATATTTTTAGAAAAAAAAATAGTTGCATCGGGATATATTAACAGCGAAGAGGGACAACTGTCCTTTCAAGAACTGTTCATTTTAAAATAAACAACGAACTTCTAATCTGTAGCAGACAAATCATTCTATGGTTTATTGGTTTCCTTCTAGCCAGTTTATTGGGACACCCTGTAGCTAAAATTAAAGTAAACTTTTCTAAAATTTATTTGTTAATTATCAGGCTTTGTGCGAGCTTCTGGTGCGTATAGTGAAACTTAATTATCAGGCTTTGCGCGAGCTTCTGGCGAGTAAAGGGAAACCTACGGAACAAGAGAAAGAAAAGCAAATCAAGGATTAAAAGTACATCAAATTATAAATAAAGAGATCTGTGGTGCATTATAAAATGTGACAAAAGTATGGCTGATTGTATAATTTTTGAAATTTGAATTTGATTTTCAATTATTAATTATGTTGTCAATCTTTGTATTCACTATGCATTTAAATTATGATAAAAAATTTTTTTTTTAAATTCAATGAAAAATTCTTTAATTCTGCGTCTGAATTACAGGGTTGCCCACGAAGGATGAGAATGTAAAGACGAATTGAAACTCATGAAGATGCAAAGTTTAAATTTAGTCTTCTGCCTTGAATGTGGTCTTTAAATGGCTTATTTAATAATTTCGCAAACACAGAAAGAAGCAGGGAAAAATTCCGTACAGTTGTCTCTGAAGTCTCATCCTTTGTGGGTAACCCTGTATAGTGTATATATATTTTAATAAGCTAATAACATATGAACGTATGGTTTTTATTTTTGCATATTATAATATCTGAAGTTCATTGTGATATTAGTTAGCCTGAAAAATCTATTAAAAACGTTTATTTATTTTAGATGTAAAAAAATGTCTTTGCCTGGTGTAACGATTAAAGGCGACAAAGATAATATTCCTGAACCTTAAACTTCGGCCGGAAATGTTAAAAATAAAGTAGACATTATAAATTCGCGGCCGGCATTTGATGTGGTCCCGGTGATCAAGAAAGATGGTGAAGAAGATGAAGTAAAGTTTAAAAAGCTCAAATTATCTCTCAGAAAATATCGACTTCAAGACCAGGTATTTTATTGCATAAAACAATGATGACAGGACCTGTGAACTTTATTTAAGGAGCTATCTCCAAAGAGAATAGATTATACATAGAGTGGAATTTAAACAATTCCTTCGTCAGTCCCTTTCAGCCTAAAAGCGAGTTTAAAGTGTACAATTCATGTAAATATTTACAAATTATACGCAGTATATCACACTAATTTTTCTGTGAGATAATTTGAGTTTTTTAAACTTTACTTCTTCTTCACCATCTTTCTTGATCACCTGAACCACATGAACTGTATGATCATTACGATAAGGATGACCATGACAATGATCATGACACCATGACCATTGACCATGACATCATGACCAATGACGTTAGTGCTAATGCAGGAGGATAAAACTGAGGTTAGGCTACGAAATAAAGCGTGTAAACTCCTGGATAGACCTGCTCCGGCTCCGTACTTGAACCTGCTCCGTGAGGGTTATGAATTACGTATTGGCTTCGGGTCAACTCAAACCTTCAAGAGGAAACTGTCAAAAGGTTAGATTTTTATCAACAACAACAATTCCTTTCCTTTTCACATCCTTTAATACTTTCTTTCCTTTCATTTCTCCATCTGTTCTTTTTTTCATCCTTTCGACCATCATTTCATACATTTATCCTTTTGTTTGTTTCATGTTCATTCTTCTTTTCTTTATCCAATCGTAGACTTCCCGTTACCAGCAAGTTGTGTAATGAAAATTATTCCTTCCGAACATTTTTTACTAAAGTAGGAAGTAAGCAGGAATTATAATTATAAGAATTATAATTATCCTTCGTGTCAAATAAAACTATATTTTTATTATTTTTATTAGTTTACTATTTAAGGTTTTGTCTGTACTCTAAGCTGGAAGGGCATGAAGGTTTGTGTTAATGCATCAGATTTTAGCCAGACAGAAAAACCATAATTCCACTTATTTTTATCAGAATTTTTTTCTTTTTATAATTTTTTATATTTGCATAATACCTTGTGCTTTCATCATTTGATTGATGAGTGAGAAAATGTAATTAGCTTGTTTTAAAAAGGGTTAAATCTTTTGGTTGGGATAGCGCTAAGCCACATCGGCTGAATTAGATTTCCACAACGTAAACTTCAGTTGAATGATTAAAGTCATATTGCGGGGATAAACGAGAAGTTCACCAAGAGAAAATTAAGAAATGATTTAAAGAAAGGTTTGGCTAACTGTCAGGGGAGGAGATTCGATAAAACACGTATAAAATTCAAAAGTTTTGGTCTGAAAAATGTATAAAATAATTCTGCATTGAATGCATCTGACTGGTGTATGGTGCAGTGAGCAGGATAGCTTCAGAGTCAGATGATCTGATGGTAAAGATCTGGGATTTGTATCCTTTCCTACATGATACAGGGAGAACGTTTTTCAGGTAAACTTTCCATTTTTTTCATTCATTCATTCATATTTTCTCATATCCATCCTTTCGTTTTTAATTTGATTTATCCATCTTTTTGTTCTTACTTTCTTTTATCTATTCTTTTAGTCTTACTTTCTTTTATCCATTTTTTATGGTTTGCACGGTTGCTGTCTTTTATGTTACTTGACTATTCTAAATCAAAACTTGAGTCTAACGGTCGTCTTCCCATTTAAATAGGAAGACGACATAAAACACAACTACTTTATAGCTACTTCATAGTATATATCCAATTTATAGCTACTTTACAGTATATATCCAATTTATAGCTTCTTTATAGTATATATCCAATTTAGTCTAAGTTTGTGAGCGGAGATTTACTGATAGCTTCATGCAGCCGAGACGGTCCGGTTAGGCTGACTCAGCTCTGCCCGGCTGGTTAACTCAGGTGACACTTCAAATCACGTTGTTAGTCTCTTTAAGGAAACTAAAAGCGTAATTTCAAATCACCCCCGTGCTAAAAAGGGCAATGCCCGTTTCCCAACGGATCCCTGGAAACCATTATTTGATCAAAAGTTTGAAAAATACAGTTGTTTTTTTTAGTTTTGATTTTGAGTTACTTTATGTTTTTCTGCAGTAGAAATGCGCGGGCAATTGCAGAGAAGCCACAGTTAAAAATAATTAGTTTTCAAAAGGGTTTGTTGGGAGATGTCCTATTTGATGTAGGGGGGGGGCTGCCTTTATAATAATTTTTGGTTCAAATCTTCAAAATTTTAGCTGCACGCCTAAGTAGTGATCGAGATTCCTAAAATAAAATAAAATTGAATTTAAATGACCTCTAATGACCTCTAATGACCTCCACAAATAGAAAATATTTCAACTATGTCTTTATGCAGGAGCAGCAAAAAATCCAGTGTCTGACCTTCTAATGACCTCTTACGACATCTAATGATCTAAATGACCTCCATAATGAAAATTTTTAACTATGGCTATATGCATATCAAACGAAAGCAAGGAACCCAGGGAATACAGGAGCAGCAACGAATCCAGTGTTTAACCCTTTAATGACCTCTTACCACCTTTATTGACCTAAAATGATCTTTAAAATGAAATGTTTTAACTATGGCTATATGCATATCAAACGAACACTAATAACCCAGGGAATACATTAGCAGCAACGAATCCAGAAGGTCAAACACTGGATTCGTTGCTGCTCCTGTATTCCTGGGGTTCCTAGCTTTTAATTGATGTGCATAAATCCATAGTTAAAATATTTTTATTTTTGGAGGTCATTCAGGTCATTAGAAGGCCAAACAATGGATTTGTTGCTGCTACTGTATTCCCTGGGTTCATAGCTTTCGATTTTTTTTTGTAAAAATGGCCTTACGCTCAACATTAAAAAAATTTTGATTAATTTTTTTTCAAAGTTCTCCAAATATTTATTCGCAGGTATGTCATTCGGCCCTCAAGCTTGGTTCCAAAATCGACCAACCCTACTATTGGCGGTGTTCAAGATTTAACTGGAGTTGAGTGCTACTATTCTCCATCTATTCAACATTACCTCCAGTGAAAATGAATTCCCACCAGAGTGGTCTCCAGTGGAGTCAAAATCTTACTACGAACTTCCATGAATCTTGAACTAAGTCTCTTCACACGATAAAAGATTTTACGCAAATGTTATACAAATCAAAAAGACGCTTCTTTCATTGGATAGAGCTTGAAGATTTAATCAATGGGTGTTTTCCAATTCGACCAATGAGAGCTTGAGAAATCCTCAAAATAAAATATTCACAAAGTTATTCAGTATTACTTTCAAAACTATTAATTGTTAAGCAGCTGTAGCTCATTTTACTAAGTTGTTAATTTTTGAAATGGCAAATTTTCTTCCAAAGGTTTTTATTCTCCTGAAAGCAAAGTCTATTCAAATTGAAAAATGTTAAATTTATAATAAATAGCTATTATGTCATATATGTCATATATGTCATTCATTTGTCATTTTCACGAGTCATCCTTATCTTGTTGAAATTGACATTTATGAAGAAAATAAAAAGAAAATCAGATTACAACAAAAATTTTAAAATTTTCACAAATAAATATTTATTTTTAAAGAAATTTGATAATCGTGTATTGTATTTCAAAATTTACAAATAAATTTTATTTATTTTTAACAAAATTTACTTCTTGTACAGGGTTTTGAGCAGAGTTATTTATTTTTTTGTTTGTAAATTTTATTATTACTTATATATTTATTTCTACAATGTAATAATTTAGAATCCTGAGTTTTTGAGCGGAAAATGTAAAATTTTGTATGCTGACTTTTACAAATGTACACAGAACAGTACACATCTAGTAGCCTGTTATGTACGCTGTACATCAAGTAGCCTGTTATGTACACAGTACATTAAGTAGCCTGTAATGTACAGTTTTGTCCTACGGACAGCAACTGAGATTACCCGCTACTTTACTGTACACTGTACAGTGTTCAGCAACTAAGACAATCCATTGTTGTACAGTGTACTGCTACTACTCCCAATGTACTGCAAATGAGATCAGCCCTTTACTGTACAGTGTACTGCTATTTTTCCAAATGTTTACTTCAACTTAGATGACTGTACAGTATACAGCTATTATTCCCACTGTACAGCAACTGAAATGACCCTGGCGTGTTGCGCCACTATGCCGGTTAACCAGATCTCGCCTGGGGTCAGCAGAGGAACCTCACCAGCTGCCACAAGGAGTCTAAACATAATTTCCTGAATAATTTCTTAAAGGGACTTTTAACTTAATTTTTGATAGATTTTTTATTTAAAAGTTCCATGCCTAGGTCCAATGGTAATCTTTAACTCTTTGTATAAGCCTAAATTATGATCTTATTTTGATTTTATAATCTCACGCTCTCAAGCTAAAATCAATGAGAATTTTGCTTATTACTTCTTAAAAACCAAAGATAACAAAAATGTACATGTATAGGGCTACAGAAAAGAATAAGTGAGTTAGGACGGTAACCCAAGGCGTTGCGACACTAAGTCCACTAGATGTCTTGAAAACTGATAATACAGTTTATAAGCAGGCTGAATCTATGTGCCCGAGTTCCCTACTGATAATTCTAACCATAAATTTTACCAGGCTGCTAGATTAAAAAATCAAATTTTAAGAATCCAAGGGTTACAGGGTAACAAGAAGATATCGATTTGAAAATTAGAATGAAGTGTTATACATAGTAAGTGTAATCGTAGTTAAAAGTTTATAAAAAATTTAATTTTTCCATTTTGTTCATGGAAAGGTTCTTGAATTANAGGCACCATAGGAGGGTCAGACGAATACCTTGGTATAGTATCAGATGTTAGTATTCTCATATTCCCAGCTAGGAAGGAAGGTAGGGTTAGACGAATACCTTGGTATAGTATCAGATGTTAGTATTCTCATATTCCCAGCTAGGAAGGAAGGTAAGGTTGACCAGGACCAGGAGTAAGGATGAGGTTTAGGCAGAGATACTTTTCTTCTCAATGTTCCGTAGATACGGTTACAAGCATACTTCTCTTTTTCAAATAATCTAAACAAATTGGTCTAGTGATCTTAAGTCACAAACTCTAAAAAGGACTGTCGGCGTGGTTTAAAGTGATTCTCCAATATTACGAGACATGTCAGATGAACAAAAGTACCCTTTAAATTTTCAATATTTCAGCTTTAAAAAGATCAACTGTCAATTTAATTCCTTGCCTCTGCTTTAAAAATTCGGAACTTGTTCTGTGAAGGAGATCCGCTCTCGAAAACTATCAATTTTCAGATAGAAAAAAATATTTTATCATGTTCACTCAGGACCAGGTTGAGAATCAATCTGCATCGACAGTCGATCCGATTGTGTTTTTAAAATGTTGGCATGATGAACAGAAATTAATAAGATTTCTCATCGAGAAATTAATATTCTACCTCGCTAGTTGCGTTGTATGGATCTGAACCTGCTCTGAAGCTAGAACAAGATATTTTGGTAGAAATCTGTCCTCCTGACCTTCTCTCCACAACCAGCTCAGTAATCTGATCTCCTGACAATACAAGAAAATACTAGTCGGTTTGCTTTTGCTTCGTTATTGCAGAGTTCCACAAAATTCTGAACTTTTACGAAATTCCAAATTGTTTTCTAATTATTTGCTTTTCTTACACACTGAGAGAAAATATATGTAGACAACTTTAACAGATAACGGTTTGGAAACTTTGGAAGTTTGAAGAAAAAGTATTTTTTTTTAAAGATTAACAATCCTTGTAGTAAAGCTATCTAAGTTCTCTCGAAAGCTATTAAAATATAAGATTGGCACTTTTGATAATCTGTTATTTTTACTTCTGGGGGGCTGCAGAGGCCGAAGTCAACAAGAGGAAATCTAAATAATTCCTGAGCTACAGATGATTGTTGAGCGATATGCTTTCCAGATTCCAAGAAATACTTTCGAACATTTATTTAAAAAATCTATTTGTATATATAATGTTCCTTTTATGTTTTAGTAAATTTACAAACGTGCTAATCACATCTTTCATTAGCTTCTCAGAGAACTTAGATGGAGTTATTAGCGTTTGAAAATTAACATAAAAAACCTGTACAATTGGACACCTAGCTGCAGTATTACATCTAACACTAATTCAGACTGTGTACTTGGTAAATGTCACCTTTAAATTCAATGTTAAGTGGGACACCCTGTTTTGTATATATATATATATACTAAGTGCAGTACCTGTAGCTGTATAAAATGCTCTTCTTTTTCTTGAATATCTGTTTGTAAAATATCCCTGTATATTCTTTCCTCACTAAAATTAAAGATATTTATCTCAATTCTTTAAAAACTCAAACATCTTGCTCAATTGTATTCGAGAAAAAAAACCTTCAGTGTTAGCCAGAAAAATCGGAAATGGGAAGACGACTTTTAGAATTCAACTATATAAAGCCAAGTGACCTTAAGGCACATAAATAGTGATTTAATAAGTGTTATAGTAAAATTGTTTGTTTTGAAACAACATCACATACACTAAATTATTGCTATATTGTCATCTTCCTTTTACATTGTTGTCTTGTTTACACTGTAAGAACTTGTTAATTTTTTAAAACAAAAAATGGCCGACCGTAAAATTTTGTGTCGCAAACTACTTAAAAATTACAATCTTCAATAGTTTAGTAAGTATACAGGGGTATCAGTCTTAACCCAGGGGTATGGCCCAGAATGAGCTGATTAGCTTGTAATGATTACAATTGGTTTAAAGCAGTGTTAAGGATCCGGATCCGCAACATTTTGGCTTCCTGCAAAAAAAAATCTTTTGCTCTCAAAAATCTTAACTGTTGAAAAATTGATAAATTGATAAATAAAAAATTCCCCTCTCTCTGAATGGTTCATCAAGTTTTAACATAAAAAAACGAAACCAATAAGAGAAATAATTTTTAAAAAATCAGTAAATCTTAAAGAAATTCATCTTTTTCCAGGATGTGATCCGAAATTTCGCATTTTTTCGCGAAAATAAATGAAGCGAAATTTTTTTTTTGAGAAAATGCAAAATACGAAAATTTCGCGAAACCCATGAATTAAAGCTGCAACTATTAATTGCTCAAAAGAACTTGTGGAATTCTCTGCTCTGATAACTCAATATTTGAAGTTTAATGTTATATTAATAAGTTCTTCTCCTTTACTTTAATACATGTTTGATGAATAGAATTTGATTTCATTAGCTATTAATTTAAGTTTCCGAATTATTTTGGTTCTTCCTGTAGTAGACTTTAATTAGTGTTTTAAGAAAAAGATCTTAACGGTCGAGAAAGTATTTTCAAGCAAATCTATGAATTGTCTGATGTTTCATAGTCGTTCTTAAATCTATATTTATATTTTGTGTTAATCCATCAATCCATTAATCCCTATTTGAAAATAAGTCTTGTATTCTCAAAATTTAGTCTTTTTTGATGAATTTTCAAAACTTTTTCGCTAAAATTTTGCATTTGTTATAAAAAAAAACGCATTTTTTTGTGAAAAAAAATTTCGCGAAACGATTTTTTCTTTTCGATTGAAACCCTCCGATTCAACTTAGAATTTTAAACCGGACAAGAACATTACCGTGGTTCTACTATGTTCGCTAATCAAAATTTGAACCAAACCGGTCAAGGGGTTCATAAGTTATGATCGGACATACATGCAAACAGAGATTAGTAATTATATGTTGACCTGCGTATTTTGAGGTTCATGCTTTCCTCTGGGAAGAAAGGGAGAAGGAACAAAACGCTAAATCCAAATCAAATTAAACCAAAACTACGATAGAACTTACTTTTTTGAATATTTGCTCTTTACCCATTTTAGACCACGGAGTTAGATCTCTATAAAATTTCCTCTATAAATTTTTTTTTTTCTATGAAATACTGTTTAGGTTTTTGACAAGCCTTTTGAGGCACCATAGGCTATAGCAGTTATAGCGTTATGGCGAAATATCGTTGTGAGAGAGCAAATGACGTATTAACGAAGGCAGGTTAAATTAAATGTCGTTGCGCCGAAAATTTTTTTATCAGATTAATTAAAAGGATTATTTAGCTTTGAAAACTGTGAAATCTATAAACAATCAAGATTTCAAAACAAACTGAATTTTATTCATCATTGTTTGTTATGTGAGATGTGAGATGAGTTTTCCTTTCTCAATTCAGAATACGATCAGTCTGAAGGTTTAGTAAATACAGGGTGTCCCACGAGTGACGAAACTTGACAGTTGGTGAATAGTTTAAAATATCTTCTTTCATAATTTAATAAGTTGTTTGATACTAAAGATACTAATAACATTTTTTATATGACAGTTATATTTTAGTAAAATGGATTTCACAGTAAAATATTTATGATTTAAACATTTTTGTTAAGAAATAAACTTTTAAAAGTCTTTTATGCTACATGATGAACAGAAATTAATAAGATTTCTCATCGAGAAATTAATATTTTACCTCGCTAGTTGCGTTGTAATGATCTGAACCTGCTCTGAAGCTAGAACAAGATATTTTGGTAGAAATCTGTCCTCCTGACCTTCTCTCCACAACCAGCTCAGTAATCTGATCTCCTTGACAATACAAGAAAATACTAGTTGGTTTGCTTTTGCTTCGTTATTGCAGAGTTCCACAAAATTCTGAACTTTTACGAAATTCCAAATTGTTTTCTAATGTCGTAATGTGTAAGAAAAGCAATTAGCTTTTCTTACACATTACGACAAATTTTGACTCTGTGAGAAAATATGTGCAGAAAACTTTGACAGAAAACCAATTGAACACGAAAATGTTAATTTACGATCGTTAATTTGTTCGTTTAATGAAAGCAACAGAAAACGATAAAAGCAATTCTAACAAAAAACGGTTGAAAATTTTTTTTTTTAAGATTAACAATCCTAGTTGTAATAACCCCTTTTGTAAATGCTACTCACGAAGGTTGAGACTTAAATATGAATCTGGATCTCATTGAATTTGAAAACTGAATGTTTGGTGCATTTCATTTCGAGATCTATATATAAATTTGGCTTGTCTGTCTGTTTGTCTGTCTGTCTGTCTGTCTTTTTGTATCCAATAAACGTCAAAACGGCTGAACCGATCGGGCCCAATTTTTTTGTGGGACATCTAGGGACCCTAGGGAATGTTTATGAATGATCAAAATTTCAAATATTTGTCTCTATCAAAATTCGATCTTCATCAAATTTTTGAAAATCCACGAAATTTTTTGTGAAAATCCGCGCATTATTTTTGTTTTGGTTTACGATGTACAAAAAGAGAACATTTTCACAATTAATTTAGAAGATGGGCGCGAAGCGGCCTCTAAGGCTAGAAAGAAGGGCGCGAAGCGCCTTGAATTTCTAGTATATGGAAATTTCCAAACCAATTAAGGTTATACTTTTTCATACTTGTAAATGTAAATTTCACAATCCTTAATAGTAACTGTTTTTTATAAACAGGTTTTTTTGTTTTGGTAAACGAAGCGTACTGCAAAGTTCAAAATATACTCATTGTATCATTTGACTGTAGGAGTTATTCCATCATCCGAGTGTCAATGGTATGTAAACCTTTCAGGTTTGTCAATTTTCGTATTTATTTATATACTCTCTTAAAAATTGTCAATCGTATATCTAAAAATATGTATTTTTCAGTTTAAACATTTGTCCTAAACTGGAAACTTTTGGTGGATATCGGGATTAATGCTTGATTCACTCTTTTTCCTATTCTTATTATTAAAAAATGCTTGTTTTCCTCTTGTTATTCTCCAAATAATTAACTGATCGGGATTAAGGATATCCTATTCTAAAGTGTTCAGCTCTGAAGAAATAAATATGATTGGTTACTCTACCAACCATGTCTTTAACTACGTGACTGTGAACCTGAAGAAACCTAATCTTATATTTAGTCTTCATCTGACTCACTAGATGATCGAGCAAGAAAGAATCTTGTACAGGGTGGGGTTTTTTTATTGCGAATTTTCAAACGCTAATAACTCCGTCATTTTTAAAGCTATCTAAGTTTTCTCGAAAGCTATTAAAAGATAAGATTGGCACTTTTGATAATCTGTTATTTTTACTTCTGGGGGGCTGCAGTGGCCAAGTCAAAAAGAGGAAATCTAAATAATTCCTGAGCTAAAGATGATTGTTGAGCAATATGCATTCCAGATTCCAAGAGATACTTGCGAACATTTATTAAAAAAAAATCTTTTATGTTTCAGTAAATTTACAAACGTGCCATTCACATCTTTCATTAGCTTCTCAGAGAACTTAGATATCTTTAAAAATGATGGAGTTAAGGGGGACACCTTGTTTAGTGTATATATATATACTTACAGTCCCTTCAGGCATGTTTGAACATTGAACAAGAATGTAGATGATATCTATGTTCTTAACTTTGAAAATTGATTATTTTCATCAAGGATTCTATTTAACAGAAAGAATGGAGTGTTAAATTCTAACACTCCAACTATAAAAATGACGACATCTACAACACTATTGGATAAGTAAAGTTTAAAGGGTTCTGACGTGAAGCGGACATACTTTGTTTTAAACAGTAGGGATAGTGTCTTTATCTCTTTGTAATATTATTCTTTTACGAGTAAATCCCAAATAGATTATCAAGTACAATAGGTGGCAACAGAGAAATAGACCAACTATGCACGACGTCACAAGCGTCAAATATAAAAACAAAATGAAATTTTCTCACATTAGCGGACATGTTTTCCAAGATTAAATAAAAAAGTGTAAATACAGAAATAAAAGAACACATAAAAATTGCACTTATTTCACTATAAGATAAACACTTTATTCTAAACTTATCAATATTATTAATAATTTTGTCTGACACAAAAACTGAATTGACACTTGTGACGTGAGAATACAGCTGTACTGAGAGTGGACAAATTCTACATCTATTGTATGTACTAGAATCTATTTGGTAAATTCTACCTATCCAAGATTTAAAACCAGGAATAGTGAGTGAAGGTTGAAAACATGACACCAACACAGAAAACTCGGGCACATCATGTCCCTAAAAAATTAATAAATATTGTTTTTTTTTCTAAAAAGAAACATACTGATATCATGAAATCAGGGTTACCCACAAAAGATAAGACTTAAATGAAATGATTTAGCAATAAAAAGGTTCAATTCGAATTTCTGTTTTTATCTAGTCTTTAAATGGCATATCAGAAGATTTGGCTGAAGTCTGTGAGGAAACCCCGAATGTAAGAAAAAAAGTCTTATTAAATTCTGTACAGTCCACTCTGAAGTCTCATTCTTGTGTAAAATAATATTGCAAATATTAAAAGACAATGAAATTTTGTACAAATTTCATTTTGTGCCAATGAGATTTTTTAATGATAAAGTTATGGCAGGAAAAATATACAGTGTTATTCAATATACATAAAAGATGCGACTAAAAAGACGACCGAAAACTATTTTAATATTACGATCTGAATGTTAGATTTGGTGTTCTGCCTTCAATTTAGCCTTCCAATGGTTTACAACCTCAGGGAAGTGATAGTTGTAAGAGAAAAGACTCTTGCTGTCGTCTCTGAAGTCTTATAAAAAATATGTAATATATTTTTTCTTTTACCTGACATTTATTTTTAATAGGTTTTCCATAGTCAGCAGATGTGTCAACAAGTTGGCTTTGCTTTCTATGTTCAAATTCTTTATAGTTTCTATGCACAGATTTGTCATGCTCTCTATGTACAGATACTTCATGTTTTCTATGTACAGATTTGTCATGCTCTCTATGTACAAAGTTGTTATACTCACTGTGTTCAAAAGTACTGGAATCGTAATGTACAAGTTGACTATTGTTTCTATGTACAGAAGGCTTATTTTCTACTTCGGACTCTAGAAACATATTTTTTCTTTGACTAGCTGTGACAGTTGCATTTATGACTTGAATGTGACTTGGTGTAGGCTGGAGCAGTGATGTGTTGATTCTAAAAGTGTCCGCTAGATGTAGTTGTCTAGACGTGGTAAATAACACCGAGTGCTCACTGCGATAAAGCAAAAATAATTCTCATTGGGTTTTGATTTAAAGGATTTAAAGCACTGGTAATTTCAAATAAACTTTCCTGAAAAAAAGGCAAAGTCCGATTTACAACGGAACCCTTAAATGCTTTGTCTTACCAAGTAATAATTAGATATCCATGTTTTTTAAATTTTATTTTTTTTTGGCGGTTTCTCTGCAAGAGTGACTTGTGCATTTCTTGTTTTTAAGAAACATTGAAAAATTATCGGAATCTAACACTTTTTGACTCAGTCTTTATCTTCTAAAGAAACTGAGTCTTTGCCACAATTTTTTTTTCTTTTCCACATATCTTTGCAACCTGATGGTAGAAACCTTTGAAATTTCAAACTTAGGTTATGTAATCTAACAGAAGTTATAGTTATAGTTTGAAATATCAAAGGTCTGCAACCTCGGGTACCAAAGATAAAGATTAGAAAATCAGAATTTGTTGCAAAGACTCAATTCCTTTCTCATCAGATTAAGGTTGCAAGGGTCGCTTTAAATCAGGCATTGTCGTCTTACTTGGTAAACATGTTTTTAAAGAAAAACATTAAAAAAAAAAACAATTGCATAAAAGATTTTAGAAAAAAATATTTATGATAATTTAAAAGGGAACTTGGTTCATACACTTCGTATGAAAGGTAGTGAAGAAATCTTAGTGGTTAATTTGAATAGTGTAGAGGATATGAAATCCCCGAAAGAGGATTAGGAAATCCGCAAATCAGTTGTGTCGGACCCTGGAACCGGAGAAGACCTTCTCAACTTCCTCTCCTTTTATACACTCTTTATTTATCATGTATTTACAACTAGAAGCAATAAATGTACTTCTAAAATAGTTATTTTATTTTTCGTTTACAAAGATAATTTTGTAATTTTTAAATGAGATTGATTAAACACTAAATGTATTCGTTAATTTTTGCTTTCCTATTAGTATTGCTGTGAACTCCGGCATAGTTAACTGAAATAATTTAAATTTAATAAAAAAGTAATTAAAAATTTTACTTCTTTTTCATAAAAAGAAATTCTGGAATACAAAAATCACACAAACGTAATTTTGAATATGGATATCACATAATAGCATAAACATAGGCGTAGAGATTTGTTCGCTGGATTCACACAAAGACGTCAATTTAGACACTCTAAAGAACATTGGCGTTCATTAAGTCCTTCACAAGAGACTAATATTAGACATATCACAAGAACTAAGACGTATATTAGACAAATCACAAAAACAAAGACGTATATTAGACAACTTGCAAACACGTATACTGGACAAATCACAAAAATGAAAACGTATATATAAGACAAATTACAAAAACAAAGAAGTATATTTGACATATCACAAAATCATATATTAGACATATCACATAAAAAATATATACTAGACATATTACAAAATCAAAGACTTAATCTGACATATCACAAAAAAGACATATACTAGAACGATCACAAAAACAAAGACGTATATCAGATTTATCACTAAAAACAAAACAAAAAAGACAATACTAGACATTTGGGCTTGGAACCAAGCTTGAGGGCCTAATGATACTTGCACCTAAATATTTTAAGAACTTTGCAAAAAAAAATAATCAAAAATCTTTCAAAATGGCGATCGCGCGGCCATTTTCGCAAAAAAGTCATTTTTAAAACCCAAAAATATTTTGAAAATTAGAAGTTTTTTTGATATATGTATAATTGTTTGATTTATGGCCAAATACGAGTTTTTATGGGATTTTTCTAAATTTTCACTAAAAAAACAGTTGTTTGTCTTTAATTGGTTAAATAATTAACAAATCTACTTGAAATCGACTTCTCTGAATCCAGTGTTTTAAAACGGATCTTTGATACTCTTATTGGCATATTTTGAAGAAATTTTGTTTGGTCGGTAAATAACTAATTTTTTGAGAAAACGAAAAACCTAAGCTCCCAGAGGGTTTTAAATAGTTCTGACCAACTTTGCCAACTGCCCCTCTAGGTTGAAAAAGTATGTAAATCGACCAACCTACTAGACATATCACAAAAACAATCAAGACGTATATCGGACATATCACAAAATTAAAGACGTATATTGGACAGATAAAAAAACAATCAAGACGTATATCAGACAAATTACAAAAATAAAGACGTAAATTAGACATATGAAAAAAACAAAGATGTATGTTAGACATATTACAAAAAAAATAAAGACGTATATCACATAAATTTCTTCAGAAGGGAATCATTCATTTGGCTGTACAATCCCGTTTCTCCTAATATAGTCTATATTTTTACTACTTGCATTGGCTAGTTGAAATTCGGCCCGGTACATGAAATAAACTGGAATGTACTGTGATAACAGACATCACAAAAACAAATATATTATTTGTACAAAATAAATTTACTGAAATCTAACCTGAATATATATAAAGAATAAACTGTGTGAATGTGCAAACAAAGAAAACGAAGAAGAAAAAAGATCGCCCGCGAACAAATCCCATTTTCCCGCATTTCCTTCCTAACTTTGGTTCTTTTTCAAACCTTTTCTTGACATTTTCTGCATTTTCTCTGCAAACTATTGATTTATTTTTTTAGTGACTTTCGCATATGTATATACTTAATTTAATGTTTATGGTTCATGTTTATTAACTCTCACTGTAAATGTTTAGCTCCTGTTTCATGTTTATTAACTCTCACTGTATTTACATCTTTATGTTCCATGTATTTAACTCACACTTTATGTTTAGATAATGATTTATGTTTTTTAACTGTAATGTTTGATCATGTTCCGTGTTTATTAACTCTCACTGTATGTTTAAATTATGTTTTATGTCTATTAACTCTCACTGTATGTTTATATTATGTTTTATGTTTATTAACTCTCACTGTATGTTAATATTCTGTTTTATATTTATTAACTCTCACTGTATGTTTGTTTATGTTTCATGTTTTTTAACTCTCACTGTATGTTTAAATTATGTTTTATGTTTATTAACTCTCACTGTATGTTTATATTCTGTTTTATGTTTATTAACTCTCACTGTATGTTTATATTCTTTTTTATATTTATTAACTCTCACTGTATGTTTGTTCATGTTTCATGTTTATTAACTCTCACTGTATGTTTGTTCATGTTTCATGTTTATTAACTCTCACTGTATGTTTATATTATGTTTCATGCTTATTAACTCTCACTGTATGTTTGTTCATGTTTCATGTTTATTAACTCTCACTGTATGTTTGTTCATGTTTATTAACTCTCACTGTATGTTTATATTATGTTTCATGCTTATTAACTCTCACTGTATATTTACATTATGCTTCATGTTTGTTAACTCTCACTGTATGTCTATATTATGTTTCTTGTCTAACAACCTGAATGTGTTTTGAACGAATTATTTTCTAATTCTGAGCTTGCCATTGAACCGTAACAGATGACTGCAGGAGAGACGGAAGGGAAATTCATTTTCCCGGGACCAGGCATTCCGATAATTATTGTTCACCTGAGATTTTTAGAAGCAGTCCTTCCGTTGAATATTGTAATTAAAACCCTCTTAATTAGTATAATAACTTCCTGTCCTGTTTTATTTTTATTTTTATTTTTATTTTTTATTTCGAGTTGAAAAAGGTGTTACGCTTTTGTGCTTGCAGTTTCTATTGAAATATAGCTAGATAGATAGATAGATATATAGACAGATAGAAGGTGTGTGTGTACCATTATTTTATACCTGTATATTACACATATGTAGTTGTTGGTTCTAAGGAAAGCGCGTAATATATATATATATATATGTACTTACGTCAACAATGTTATTTAAGGAAATTAAAGGTGATTTTTACACTTTTATAAATAACTTGATTGCACCTCATATTTAGTGAATATCTTTGGATATTATTACAGTGAACTATACACACTTATTGCTTTAGTGATATGTATATTCGCTATACAGTGAGAATCAGGAAGCTCTGGAATAGGAATTCGACTTTTAGACTCAAGTTATGACTTTTAATAGTCCATTAAATATGAGACACAGTAATTGTTCCATGTAAACAGACCCATTTTACTCAATAAGTGACGACGGCAGTTTCAGGATTTAAAATAGGGCTGGGGTAAACATTTAAAATCTTGAGATGTTAAAGGGACTGTAGGCGTAATTTCAAGTGACCCTTCATGCAAGGATGACAATACCCGATTCACAACGGTACCCTTGAAACCTTGATCTGATCAATAATGTGGAAGATATTATCGTTTTTCTAGGTTTATAAGTTCTTAATTGTGATAATTCCTATTGGTTTTCCTGCATTATAAATGCGCAAGAGAATTTTCCAGAGAAGCCACAATTGAAAATAATCAGTTTTGGAAATCATACACATTGATATCTAATTCATATTTGATCAGAAAAGGCTTTTAAGGGTTTTGTCATTCAACACAGCATACGCGTAACTTCTTTGGGCTTCTGCCTTAGGGTTATTGTGAACGTCACCCCTAAATCTTAAAAAGACGACATCTAGTGTTCTGTATTGTTATTTATCTATGAGTTCAATGAAATTATGCAGTGAATACAAACTCTTTTCACTAAATAAATTGATTTTCAAGATACCTGTAAAACAACATTTAATACACATAAGATTGTTTCAATGTCGTCTTCCTATTCCATAGTTTCCACTAGCCCCTACTGTATACAGTGGCTATTGGAAACTGTAATTGTAATTGTAACTTTGTACATGTACAGTGTACAGTGTACACAATTCCTTATGATCATGAATTTAGATGAAATGTTTAAAATACTACAGAGAAGAAAGGGAAAAGAATTATTTCTTAAAGTTTTTATTTGGACTCAGGTAATTAATTATAATTATTCTATAAAAAGAAAAATTGGCAATAAAGAAGCTAAATATAGTAATATCATGATAAAAGTTATGATAACAAATAGAAAAATCGAAATTTTGTTCAACAGAAAAAACTATTTTTTAAAAACTTAATATAGTATTATCATGATAATAATTATGATAACAAATTGAAAAATCGAAAAAATTATAAATTAATATAATTATGTCATGATAATAGTTATTTTTATAATGATTTTATTGATGTTATTTATTTGTTATTTTTTATTATGATTATGATAATGAATAGAAAAATCGAAAAAATTGATAGCTAAGTGATATCATTATAGTATAATTATGATAGTAAAAATGACATTGATAATGATCGACGATAATGATAATAATTATGATGATAAAAATGATAATGGCAATTAAATTAATATTTTCAATACTTTCTTTAGTTGATATTTTGGTTTTTTATTCTACTCCGGGTAGACTCTTTTCATTTTCAGCAGGTAACTTAGTGATTAAATACAGGTATACACACACAGGAGGAGACTTGAATGACGACCTTCAACACTTTAGGTCTGATATTCTGAGGTTTAAACTTTTTCAAAAATCTTAGATATTGATTTGATTTGGCGGAGAGCAATTAGTTTACAATTTTAGGGATCACCGTCAATGTCATAAAAAAATGTCTGAACATAATCTATACAGTCGCCGCTAAAATCTCATTCTTTGTGAGTAACCCTGTATTTCGGGAACCTTTTCTCAAATGTAACATTTTTCATATTTTGCTTTGAAAAGTATATATCTGTACTCAAAATAATTAGTTTAAAAGATGGCGTATTATGCCCAATGTATATTAATTTATCATTGTTATAATTTATGTTTATCTATTATTATTATAATCTATATTTATCTATTATTATTATAATCTATNCCTTCAATTTATGGGCGCTTCATATCAAATTAGATTTATAGAGAACTCGTGTTCATCAAATAGATTGTTAAGTACAATAGATGGCAACGCAGTATTTGTACACTCTCAGTACAGCTGTATTCTTACGTCACAAGTGTCAACTTAGTTTTTGTGTCCGACAAAATTATTAATAATAGTGATAATTTTAGATATAAGTGCTTATCTTACAGTAAAATAAGTGCAATTTTATGTGTTCTTTATTTTCTGGTTTTAAACTTTTTTATTTAATCTTGGAAAACATGTCAACTAATGTGAGTAAATTTTGCTTTCCTTGTTATATTTGACACTTGTGACGTCGTGTATTTTTGGTCCATTTCTCTGTTGCCATTTATTGTACTTGATAATCTATTTGATAAATACTATATGGGGTCACAATTTCTTGCCAGTCAGTTGGACAAATCTTATAAAGTTAGGTTAAAATATCGTTTTTGGGAGTTCAGCATCCTTAAACTTTTTCAATTATAACATCTACGTACACCCTCACATGTGCCATTTTCAGATTTCAACTTTTTATTTATATTAAAGGATTAAAACATTGAACTATCAAATGTCTTTCAAAACTGGCACTTTTTCGGTCTTTGCATTACTATTTATTTTATTAACTTTAAAATTTAGTTAGTATTCGTTCTGTTTTCTGGGAATCACTAATCCTTCCTCGTATCTTTTCTGCTTTGTTTTCTTTTGATATTTGAGCGACACGTCCATTTTATTTTGTTCTTGTTTTTATCTATTACGTTTTAATTTGATCCTTTTATTTTATCTATGTAAAATTTTGTATGTACCAGGGCTTAATTTATAATGGTTTCAGATCTTGAAGTCCTCACTCCCCGGCCTAATTGTAAAAAATGCTTTATTTTATGAATTTAAATGTCAAAATAAATTTATTTTAATAATTATTATTATCATTATGATTTAAACATACCTAATTTTTTATTTTTCTAGAACGTACTTCAAGACGGTTGGTAAATATCAGTGCTACATTAACGGAACTGACTTTACAAGGTTTTAATTCATTTTTAAATTATAATTTTTCATCTTTTTTAGTGTGTAATCAGCATTAAAGAAATTGATTCTTTGTCACACTCTCTGACTTTCTAATCCCTAAATCTTTATTATCGTACGCCATCAGCTTGCATAGATAATTAGATTATAAAATTTGAATTTGTGGCAAAGCATCAATTTAGATAACAGCTAAATTATTTTATGAATTCTTGATTTGAAGTGACCCTTAAAAGCTTTGAATGATAATGAAAAGCATGAGATAGCCATGTTTTTATCTTTAAAAATATATCAACTTATTACTATTATTAATTGTTGTTCATTCTTTAAAGTGATATCCGAATTTCAGCCACAGAATCAATGTAAAGTTTTTTATTTGTTTAGAAGTGTGGAGGTGTGTGTGTGTGTACAAGGATATTACGGAAAATATTGCGGCATTCCGCAATCCGCGTGGTTTTCTCATTTCAGGTTCTTTATTCATTTATTCATTTATTCATTTATTCAGTTATTCATTTATTCATTTATCATTTATTCATTTATTCATTTATTCATTTATTCATTTATTCATTTATTCATTTATTCATTTATTCATTTATTCATTTATTCATTTATTCTCTGCATGCAACACATGCATGGTCACAACACAACCTCTTTAGTATTATTAGTGTGGAAGATATTGTCGTTTTTCAAGGTTTACAAATGTTTAATTTGAATAATTCCTATATATTTTCGGCAGTAGAAATGCGCAAGTCTTTAGTGTAGAGAAACCAGAATTGAAAATATTAGTTTTCGATCTAATGTATATACTTGACGCATAAATATATTCTGAAATATCTGTAGATGGAATTGTAGACGCATATAAATTAATTCTGAAATATCTGTAGATGGAATTGTGGACGCATATAAATATATTCTGAAATATCTGTAGATGGAATTATGGACGCATATTAATATATCCTGAAATATCTGTAGATGGAATTGTGGACGCATATAAATATAGTCTGAAATATCTGTAGATGGAATTGTGGACGCATATAAATATATTCTGAATTATCTGTAGATGTAATTGTGGACGCAACTTAATATATCCTGAAATATCTGTAGATGAAATTGTGGACGCATGTAAATATATTCTGAAATGTCTGTAGATGGAATTCTGGACGCATATAAATATATTCTGAAATATCTGTAGATGGAATTGTGGACGCATTTAAATATATTTTGAAATATCTGTAGATGGAATTGTGCACGCATATAAATATATTCTGAAATATCTGTAGATGGAATTGTGGACGCATATTTACTCCTTGAGTCCAACTACTCTGCTTACGGAACTGGAAAACCTCTCAGGATCGTAGAGAAATAAAATTTTAAATTTTTTTAATGCTACAAAGCCAGACAACATGGGCAGGAACTTCCATAGCTTTGTATATTTAGTTTTTACATCTGGGAAATATTTATTTACAAAAAATACGGATAAAAGTTGATTCAGTTTTCTGGTTCCTTCTGAACAAACCCACCCACGCTAATTTTACAGTTCGGTCCCTACCCTAGTAAGCTCTGTGACTGTTTGACATAAATTTTTGCCTTTTTTTCTTTTAAAGAATGTTGTGGGAACTTACATTTAAATGGAAAAGTATAAAAAGACAACTCCGTTAGTTTAAAGATGGTTCAACTATAGACCATAAAGTGATAATATTCAAATATGTGAATTATAGCTAAGCCAGAACCTCTGAATTTCAGATCTAGGAGGAACTATATCTTTGCAATCGATGTCGTAGACCTTAAACATTTTAAACTGCGAAATCTGTTATGTTTGTGGCAAACCCGTAATTCCTTTCAAGTAAATTACTAAATTAAATTCTAACCATATTTGAATTTTTCTCTGTAGATTTTTGGAGAGATTTCAGTCAGGTTGGTTGGAGAACTTTCAGGAAATTCACATTTATTATTATTCTCTTAAATTTGTTGTTGATAATATAGAATAATCAAATATCATGATTATTATTATTATTATAATTATTATTACTATTATTATTATGATTATTATTTTTATCAGCATTCTCATTATTACTATTATCGTTGTTAACTTAAGTAGGACTTGTAGATCCTATTCCATTTTTTTGTACAATTTAAAAATGTGAAAAATGTGAAAATTAGTTTTGTTTAGGATAAAATAATGTACGTCTTCCTTTCATTTTTTCCGAAGGTAACAGATATTAGTCAACATTTCATCTATATATAAATTTGGCTTGTCTGTTTGTCTGTTTGTATCCAATAAACGTCAAAACGGTTAAACCGATCGGGCCCAAATTTTTTGTGGCACCTAGCGTTATCCCAGGGAAGGTTTAGGAATGATAAAAATAAAAAATAAATGTGTTTTAAAGGTTTTTTAATTTTGTAAAAAAAATTTAAACTCTTGAAAATCCGCGAATTTTTTTTTTTAAATCCGCAAAATTTTTTTCTTCTTTGCTTTTAAATGTAAATAAAAAGAACATGTTCACAATTTAAATAGAAGATGGGCGCGAAGCGCCCTAAAACCCTAGTATCTATGTATAAATTTGGCTTGTCTGTTTGTATATCCACAAAAATAAATAAATAAATTTCCAGAGGTGAAAACTTTTATACTGTTAATCTTTTCAGGGTTAAAACATAGTTCCGACATTTAAAACTTGAACCTATTGTTCTAGGAAGGGGAAACTAATGGTTGGTATGCGGATTCATTTCTTCGCTTTTTCCTTGGCAAGAACGGGATGAAAATGATAGAAAATACCAGGTGGGATTTTTTGACCTCGTAGATTCTCTACCTTTAATTTTGTGTATTAGAAGAGAAAATGCTCTGCTTCAATAATCAGCACAAAAAATTTCTTACGCTATTTTTGGCGAATTTTAAATGAGATATTAAAATCTGGCTAAAAATGTTCCGATAGGCAACTTGTAGTTAGTTGTAAGCACATCGTGTATGCACATCTTGTATGCAAATCTTGTTGCACATCTCGTATGCACATCTTGTAGTTAGTTGTATGCACATCTTGTATGCACATCTTGTAAGTTGTATGCACATCTTGTATGCAAACCTTGTATGCACATCTTGTAGTTAGTTGTATGCACATCTTGTAGTTAGTTGTATGCAATCTTGTATGCACAACTTGTAGTTAAGTTTACGCGCTGCCTCCTAATACTATGGTTACAAAAACGTTTTTAAAACAAAATATGTAATTATGTAATTTGTCCAATCAAAATAATTCACAGCAATTGTGCAGTGTACGTTTAAGACCCATATCACTTAATAAGTTAAAAGGAATTGAGTCTTTGGAACAAAATCAAATATCTAAACCACAATATCGTTAGAACTTAATGTTGTTAACTTTTGATATTTCAAACTCAGATTATTTGATCTAACATCATTCATAGTTTGAAGTATCTAAGGTCTGCAACATTTGGTTCCAAAGATAAAGTGATTAGAAAATCAGAGTTTGTGGCGAAGACTCAATTCCTTTAATCTTCTAGTAAAACCATTGGGTTTCAAGCAACAACAAATAAACAAAGATTGTCATTTTCCTATTTCACAGTTTTATGGGGATCACTGTTTTTCAAATTTATTTAATTTTTGTTCGAAATCCTTTTTCTGCAGAGCATTTGATAAAAAAGGTTTTTGAGTTCTTGTAAGCGACTTAACAATTTTTTATCTCTCTTTTGATGTAAAATGAATGGCGTGCTATAGAATAATTCTTGCCTTTGCAAAAATATTAGTTTTAGAACTCAGAAACTGAAAGTCTAACCAACATTAAATTTAAAATATCATTTTGGCTGCTTTGATTTTGCATTAGAATTAAGATATTTAATGCCAATGGTAAAAAACTGTGGAAAAGGGAGACGACATTTAAGAAATTATATGTGCATTTGATATTGCTTTAAAGCAATTATATGTGTATTTGATATTGCTTTAAAGCAATTAATGTTAACAGAAAATAGCTTAAAAATCAACCAAGCAAAACTGTAACTGCATAATTGCTGTATGAAAGGAAAGAAATAATAAAACAATGAAATAATAGTACACTTCAATTTTTAAAAAACTTTAAACTTTTTTTATAAAATACTCTTTTCAGAGAAGACGACATTTTCCTTCTCCTGGACGCAGATGAGCTTCCAACTAAAGAAGCATTAATCTTCCTCAAGGAAAAATTCATTCACTAATTGTTTAGAAATAAAGTGATAACTAATTTTTTTCAGCGCTACTTTCTTTTATTAAAGGCCGGGATTTCACCAAGTTTGAAAAATATTCTAAATTTAAATTTCAGCATTTTCACAACAAAAAATAATGTTTAATGAAAAATTATTATACTGGATTTTTAGTTATTTGATGGGTGGAGAGAACCTGTTAAATTTGGTTTCCGTTGGACAGTTTTTGGATTCTTTTGGCTGAAGGTTGTTAAACTATTCATTTATACGTCTAATTAGTTATTCATCTATTCATTTATACGTCTAATCAGTTATTCATATATTCATTTATACGTCTAATCAGCTATTCACCTATTCATTTATATGTCTAATCAGTTATTCATATATTCAGTTTTACGTCTAACTAGTTATTTATATATTCAGTTATACGTCTAATCAGTTATCAATCTATTTATTTATACGTCTAATCAGTTATTTATCTATTCATTTATACGTCTAACTAGTTATTTATATATTCAGTTATACATCTAATCAGTTATTAATCTATTCATTTAAACGTCTAATTAGTTATTCATCTATTCATTTATACGTCTAACTAGTTATTTATATATTCAGTTATACGTCTAATCAGTTATTCATTTATTCATTTATACGTCTAACTAGTTATTTATATATTCAGTTATA
>NW_019396924.1:85591-127271 GCF_000591075.1 Eurytemora carolleeae | reverse complement strand
TAAATATGCCTCTGTCTAGGATTAATCTGTGTGAACATTGTGTTGGCATGAAATCCACAAGAAATCCTACTTTAACAATATTCAGACAAACAAAATCTGCCACAAATTGTCGAATTTTTATTTATGATCATTTATCCGTCTGCAGGACAAATTAAAAATATAAGAAATTTGCGTAAGAATGAAATTGATTCTAATCTACGCACTGCTGGAAGTAAAGACCGCAAAAGAAGTTTACAATAGTAAAGAACAATAGCAAAAATGAACAAAATCTCAAAAGTAGTCTCTGAATTCTCTTGTTCAACATAGATAAGTTTTTCCATGAGACCTACCTACTGTATTAATATCCGCTTCTATTTGTCGGAGTTCTTCCAGTTTTCTTTCTCTCTCAGCCAGTAACTCCCCTTTTTCTTTCTAGAGAAGAATAACTGTTAATTGTGGGCTTCCAAAGTATATACTTAATACACTAAATTAATTAATCTATATATAAATTTGGCTTGTCTGTCTGTCTGTTTGTCTGTTTGTTCGTTTGTTTGTTTGTTTGTATCCAATAAACGTCAAAACGGCTGAACCGATCGGGCCCAAATTTTTTGTGGGACATCTAGGGACCCCAGGGAAGGTTTATGAAAAATCAAAATTTCAAATATTTGTCTCCATCAAAATTCGATCGTCATTAAATTTTTAAAAATTTTGAAAATCCGCGAAATTTTTTGTGAAAATCCGCGAATTATTTTTGTTTTGTTTTAAGATGTACACAAAGAGAACATGTTCACAACTAATTCTAAGGCTAGAAAGAAGGGCGCGAAGCGCCTTGAATTTCTAGTATACTAAATTTATTAAAATACTTATTTTTTAAAATACTAAATTTATTTACTTTTTATATTTTTGAAAAAAGTATTAGCACATAATTTCTTCTAGATATCTATTTTCCCAGTTTTAACAATAAAAACCTTTTACATTTGAAGCATAGTGGATTAGGGAATAAATATATGATAACATATCTGAGGAAAGGGGGGAGGGGAGGATTTTTAACAAAATATTTACTAAGTTAGTGAAAGTACAGATTTATATTAACCTTGAGATTTCTGATGAGAGCGGATTCTTCTTCTAAACTTGTAAGTTCATTTTCAATCTGAACTCTGGCTTTCTTCAAAACTATACTCTTAGATTTCACGACCCTAATGTAGAAAAAGTGATAATTTTCAAAAAAAAAAATTGAAATAAAAGACGCACAAGCGTATTCGGGGGATGCTATGGGATCTCAGCCCTCCCCCCTAGATTTTTCTATGGTTTCCGGTGGGTATTTTGGTCCCCAAATGGTGCTGAGCCCCCTGCCCCCACTAAAAAGAAAAAAAATGACGCCCCCCCCTCCCTGGACAAATTCCCGACTACGCCCCTGAAAAGATGTAACCATTGAACTAATCTAAAGGATTTACAACGGTACCCTTAAAGCCTTTGTGTATACGTAGAGCACAAAGATATGCGTGTTAACCTATCGAAAACTGCTTGTATTCAGGCTTCAACTGCAAATTCAAGTGTGCGCTGTGTTGAGTTCGTTTTTTAAAAAAATGGGAGACTGAATGGCTGCTAGAATGAAAGTTAAAAATTTTAAAAATAAAA
Organism: Eurytemora carolleeae; assembly: GCF_000591075.1. Taxonomy (NCBI): domain Eukaryota; kingdom Metazoa; phylum Arthropoda; class Copepoda; order Calanoida; family Temoridae; genus Eurytemora; species Eurytemora carolleeae. The sequence continues at coordinate 125,654 of NW_019396924.1, read as the reverse complement.
AAGACAGAAATATTGTAGCAGGAAAGTGATGGGTTGATCTTTCCTGCGATCAAAAAGGGGGTTTTGCCCCCCCCCCCCGTTCTTTTTCTATCCCTTGTACAGACCTAACGGATTTATTTGTGTTTGTATGTTAATCCTATAAATAACCCAAGCCACGCCGATAACCCAAGCCACGCCAATTGTTCCGTTATTCCAGAGGCCCGGGCGCTGGTGGGATGGCCGGCCAGCTCCCGGGGAACTAGGGTTAAGCTCTAGGCTGGGTGGAGTGAAATTTGGGGAAAAATGACAGTTGAAGACCAGCTCCCTGAATAATAGGTTCCCCTGGAGATCTCCCTAACTCTGGATAATCTTTATTCATGCTTATTGATTCGTATAGTATTTTCTTATTTCTATTCGTGTTTGTGTAAATAATAATAATAAATTGTAAAACCGACTCGCTGAATATTTGATAATATGAGTTGTTGCCTTGAATTTTTCATATACTAGAATATTTCCTCATGTACCAAGTTCTCAGCAAAAATAAAGCAGCGAAAAGTGCATAGGTAGAAAAGTTTAAGTTTTAACTTGGTTTTAATAATGGTATAATGAGGTAATGAAATTCATTTAATAAACAAAATTTTTTTAAATATCCCATTGACAGGGTTTGTTTGCCGATCAACACTGCTTCTTACATAGATAGATTTTTTAAAGAATAAAACCCACCCCTTAAGGAGGTAAGGAGGGGGGGGGGGATGTAAATGATTTCTTAAGATCTGGGGAGAGAATGAAAAATTGGACATTCAAGAGTTTTTTCATCCTTGATAAATTAATTTATTTTTTCCTAAAAATCATTTATTTCCCCAATTGAGCCAATAAAACCCTGAAGTAAAGATACGTAACTTCTGATTGATTATCAGAAAATGTACATTATTATACACCCCTGGCTTATTGGATAGAACTAACCTAATTGTGGCCAATTTAGTTACTGTGTCTGTTTCGTTTGACATACTTCTCTGAAATTAATTAATTAAATAGTTTAAACATTTAATTAATCAACTTTAATTATAAGATTTAGATGACTATGTAACTAAATAAACTACAATATAACGAGAATATTCTCTGATAGCAAATCTTGTCTTAGAAACCCTGAAATACACATTTTCTTTTAAAAAAGCAAATCTTTAAATCACGGACGTAAGAGAGTCCGAGACTTGAAACTGTCAAATACCGTAAAATTTAAAGACCCGGTGCTAAAAAAATGTGTATTTAAAAGCATATTTATCTGAGAAAAGAGAAATCTTCTGAGAAATTCAGGTCTCCAGATTACACCTTGAGAAAAAACAAGTTTATCATTTTAATTCTCTGACATTGTCTGGAACAAGACAAAATTGAGAATTTATTCCTGATAAACTCGGGGGTTTCTGTTAATCATTAGACCCGAAGCAAGGACTCCGCTGGGGTTGGAGTAAATATCCGACAGAGTTTATATTTCTCCGCCGTGGTTTTGAGGGAATCCAACTCCTCCCCAGGATGCGTAATCCCGGGGGAAATCTGCGGGAAGACTCTTCAGCTTTTGAGCCTAAAAACAAAATGGACGTCAAATTTCAATCCTAAATAGCTATTTTATATTCCTCATTTATTTATTGTTAAATTGGTGTTTTTAAATATGAAGTATCTTCAATTCCTCGTGGCTTTCTCAACATCTCCAAACTAATTCCTTTTCCTTTTAAACTGTTTTTTAATCTTTCTCTTCTTTTATTTCGGTTTCATTTCCTATTTCTTTTACTTTGCCTTTTTTACTCTTTTCTTCTCTTATCTTCCCTTTCTTATCTTGCATTTTTCTTTAATTTATTATTATCTTCCTTTTTTACTTTCTTTTCTCATCTTCCATATTCCATTTTCTTTATTATATAATTTATTTTTCTTTCTTTCCTGTCTTGTTTCATAAGCGATTCTTTTGTCTTCCTTTTCCAAAATTTTATTTTTTATTTTTTATTTTTTACATTTTACTTTTCACTTTTTGAACTTTATTTAATATTTAAAACTTGTTCTATAACAAACTACATAATACTTTTTACTTTCTTTCCTTTCTTTTATTTCTTTGATTTTCCTACGTAACTTTTGTCATTTTTTTACCTTTTCATCAGCCATCCATCCTGGGGCCTCCTCAATAGGTTTAGGTCGGTCAGTGTGGTGGATCTTAGGTAGACAATGGTAACCATAGTGTGGGCGTTCAATCTTCAAATTGTCCATCACACAGGCGTCATATGCAGACTAAAATGCGCAATATTAAAATGTAAAATGCGCCAAATCCGCCAAGGAAGCAATATCCTTGTTCTCAGGGAAAACGTTTAAAATATCTTAAGTTTAACAGATTTAAGAACTGATTTCGAATTAAATGTAATATTTACGAGCTTTCTAATCCAAGAATCCAAGCACTGTCTTGGCTTTTCAAAAAAAATACATTGAGACAAATTCAAACAAAATCGAACCTTCGATGTTTGTACTTTTTACAATTGTTTTGTTGGTATTACCTGTGTTTTCCTACATTTAGTAAAAAGCATGTCAGCTGAACCTCTCTCTAGACACATGGCGTAGGAAGTTAACTCCCCGGCACAGCTATTCTACAATATAAATACAGCAAATCAATTATATATAACAAAAATAATACAGGGAGTGCTCGCAAAAAATGAAATTGAATTCGATGACGATTGCTACTAATTTTACATTTATCTGTTGCGTATATAAGGGGAAAATAAAACGTCTTATTTCCAAGAGCGTGGCGTCAATATAAATTCACAGAGCTACATTATTCCACTCAGATTATCATTCAGATATTACAACCTACAAATGTCGAATTCAATTCTATGCATTCGTTTATAGTTTTCGCTAACATCCCCTTTAAGAGTTATGAATTTTCTATATAAAAAAACAGTAAAAACAACAACGTTAACATAGTAACACAGATTTTCAATGATACATAAGGGGCGAAAGACACCGTAAATTAGGGGTCACTTAAAATTACGTTGTTAATCCTCTGTCAATGTGACAATAAAAAGAAAAAAGTCAGCTTAACTCCCTTCTCTTCTCTTAAGTTTCTTTTTTAAGTTTCATTTTTCGTTTTTTTCATCGTTTATAAATTTTTTTTACCTTAATTTTAGAGAAGAAATCTAGAGCACATGAAGTCACTTCCTTTCCTTCTTTAATGCATGCTCGAGGGTCTTCAGTTTCAATTCTATGGAAAATATTTCTAAAATTCAAGTCAAATTTTTCGTTTATTCATAGGGTCTACTCCAGAGGCTGCGATTTAACAGTTTGGTTTGGAGTCTAAATCCCATAGTCAACCTATAACTTTCAAAGTGAGCTTTTTTAAAATAATTTATCTGATTTAATTCGAAATTTAATTAGTTCTGACATATCTCAAGAACCCATCATTATTTTTGTCTCAATGGGGCTTATTTCTCCTGAATTATTTAAATCGTGGCCTCAGATCATGTAAATAACTTGTTTTTATTTACATTTAAAAAAACAATTCAATTTGATTTGGATTGAACGCCCTACCCCACTTAACATATCCCCAATATAATTTGTTAAATATGTTATGTTTACAAAATGGTTCTTATAAGAATTACCTGCAAAGCATGAATTCATTGTTTTGGACTTCACAGTATTTTCCAAGATGAAAAGCCCCAGCCTTCAAATAAGGGGTTCCAAGGGGTACCTAAATACAATAATTCAACAGGGATTCAGGGGACCAACAAGGAGTTCCAAGGGATACCTAAATACAATGATTAACCAAGGATTAAGGGGCCTAATTAGGGCTTCCAAGGGGTACCTAAATACAATACTTCAGTAAGGATTACGAAACCTTTGGGTTTCACGGGTATGGATGGTCAAAAGCGAGATTCGTTTCACAGAAACTTTTAATGTTTTTAGACTTTGAAAGGTTTTACGACAATATGAGAAGGTTCCAACATTTCAAAACTTTATTCTGTAGAAGTTTTCTTTCATCAAACATGCAAATTTCTTACTCTAGAAGAAAATATAAAACAAAAACGACCGTTTTAAAATGATCGTTATTGGTTTGTTTTTGCCTTATATTTTCACCTAGGATAACAAATTTGCATGTTTGATAAGAGCAAACGTCTAAAGAGTAAAATTTTAAATCGTTGGACCATTCTCAGATTGCCATAAAACCGTTAAAAAGTCTAAAAATATAAAAGTTTCTGTAAAATGAATCTAGCTTTTGCCCATCTGGGTACCTTAATACAATAACTCGGCAAGGATATTAGGGGGTTCCAAGGGGTACCTTAATACAACAATTCAGCATGGATTAAGGGGATCCACTCTTACAATACGGACAGGCCTCTGACGGAGAAGCTGGAGTGATTTGTTCAGTTTCTTAACATTGCCGCCCCCGCCTCAACACCGCCCATCCCCATCCCCTCCTTACCTCCTTAACGGTCAGCTCCGCCTCCTCAGGCAAAAAGGTTTTGGCGGCTCTAGTCATGCTACCTGAAACACAATTCATTAAGGTATTATTTAACTCGAGAAAAAAAGGCAATGCCCGATTCACAACAGTACACTTGACAACTTTATCGGGTAAAAATATATAAGATACCGTTGTTTTTTTCAACTGACTCAAAAAGTGATTTATTCTGATAATTTCTCCATTGCTTTTTAAAGAAATGCGCAAGTTACTTTCGCAGAGAACCCGTAAAAGAAACTACGGTTTGAGGAAACAAAAACATGGATATCTAATTCATACTTGATTAGAAAGAGCTTTTAAGAAACCGTTGTAAATCGTGCATTGCTATCTTTGTATGGAGCGTCACTTAAAATTACGAGTTTAGTCCCTTTAAACAGGAAATACAAGATACAAACAACATTAGCTTTTCAGGGTTTCTTTTTTATCAAATAAATCTGCAATTTATCGGATAAACACAGTGATAACTTCTTGTAAAATAAAAAAAACTATTTTAAAATGGGCAACATTTTCGACCTAATGAGTTTAAATGGATGTTAAGCAGAATATTTTTGACAGGACAATAAAATTATGAATCCCTGAACATTGTCATTAATTCGTCATTTAAATAAATTGACAAAGAAAATACATCAAGGAATGTTTTTTTTGTTTTTTGTTTTTGTTTTTTTAATCCGGAAACAAATATAACAGAACAGAAGGTAATCACAGCACTATAATAATTAAGATTTGTGACGGTTTGTAATTAAAGAAGGTTTAGATATAATGATGCAGTTTCTTGATGCATCAAGATGCATCAAAAGCCAGGTACAAAATAATAAATAAAGAAAATCAACATTACTTTAAAATGAATTTGAAAATATTAAATGCTACAATAAATATCACACGCGGAGTTTATTCCTTCTTCTTTTTCTCCTCCTCCGCCCTTCCGCAGATTAATAGATAGATGATTATCCAACAAGGGAGGAGGAATACAGCACCGAGGTCAAAGAGTACATTTCCATAAATACAGCTGTCTACAATACTGTACAGGATACTTCGACGCCATGCCTCCAGGGATCTAGAAATAAGAAAATAAATTTAAGTCTAATAAAAATATATTTGCAGATGGGGATAAGCTTCAAAGGAAATGAGTTTTTGATATAAACTCTTGATTCTTTAATCTTCCCAACCGATGTCGTAGACCTTTGATATTCTAAGCTGTGAATTCTGATAGATCAATTAGTCCAAGTTTGAAGGTTCAAGCATCAGGTTGTAAATATATATAGGAACTAGAAATTCAAGGTGCTTTGCGCCCTTCGCCCTTTTTTCTAGGCTTTTAGGGCGCTTCGCGCCCATCTCCTATTTAAATAGTAAACATGTTCTTTTTTTACATTTAAAATCAAAGAAGAAAAAAATTTTGCGGTTTAAATAGCGGATTTTCAAGAATTTAATTTTTTTACAAAATTAAAAACTTTTAAGATACATTTGTTTTAAATTTTTATCATTCATAAACCTTCCCTGGGATAACGCGAGGTGCCACAAATTTTGATGGAGACAAATATTTGAAATTTTGATCATTCATGAACCTTCCCTGTGGTCACATGATGTCCCACAAAAAATTTGGGCCCGATCGGTTCAGCCGTTTTGACGTTTAATGGATACAAACAAACAAACAAACAAACAAACAAACAAACAAAAAGACAGACAAGCCAAATTTATATATAGACTAGCCTTATAGGGCGCTTCGCGCCCATCTTCTAAATTAATTGTGAACATGTGTACATCGTAAAACAAAACAAAAATAATTCGCGGATTTTCACAAAAAATTTCGTGGATTTTCAAAATTTTCAAAAATTTAATGAAGATCAAATTTTGATGAAGACAGATATTTGAAATTTTGATCATTCATAAACCTTCCCTGTCACGTGATGTCGCACAAAAAATTTGGGCCCGATCGGTTCAGCCGTTTTGACGTTTATTGGATACAAACAAACAAACAGACACCCAAACACCCAAACAGACAGTCAAGCCAAATTTATATATAGATTAGAAAATTTGAGTTTTGTCCTATAGTAAAAGTATCATGTTCTGTAGGCTAGTTACGTTGAGCTCCAGGGTTATTTACTTTTCTAGCCGAAAGCGTGACCGTTCTCTGCAGCTAGGCATATAGAAGTCCAAGCAATTTAACTAGGGTGATCGTTTTACACGTTGAAAAATTATAAATTGCAAAATGTAGTTTACTAGGGGTGGATTCTAATTGACATTCTTGTACAAGTAAGGGGTCATAATAGGTAGATGGAATTACTATAACACAACTTACTCCACCAAAAATTTGTCAAACAAAATTTCAATACATGGTTGGTTAGTAGCTTTAAACTCCCATAAGTTTGATAAGTCGACAAGTCGGTATCCATTTTCTGCGTTAGATAAAAATTATATATTTCTCTCACCTGATAACTAGCTTATACGCCCCTACATCAGGAAAGGTTCTGATAGTATCTATCGTGGATATAATCCCTGATAGGATCAGGGGATGCTGGCTTAAACAAATCAGGAACAGAACCAGCTTCTTCAATCCTGATAAAATACAATATACCAGATAAATCCTGATCAAATACAATATACCAGATAAATCCTGATCAAATACAATATACCAGATAAATCCTGATCAAATACAATATACCAGATAAATCCTGATCAAATACAATATACCAGATAAATCCTGATCAAATACAATATACCAGATAAATCCTGATCAAATACAATATACCAGATAAATCCTGATCAAATACAATATACCAGATAAATCCTGATCAAATACAATATACNTAATAAAATATAATCAGATATATCCTGATTTAATACAATTTAATCAGATATATCCTGATCAAATACAATATAATCAGATATATCTTGATCAAATACAATATAATCAAATAAATCCTGATCAAATGCAATATAATCAGATAAATCCTGATCAAATACAATATAATCAGAAAAATCCTGATTACAATATAATCAGATATATCCTGATTAAATACAAAATAATCAGATATATCCAGATTAAATACAATATAATCAGATATATCCTGATTAAATACTATATAATCAGATAAATCCTGATCAAATACAATATAATCAGATAGATCCTGATCAAATACAATATAATCAGATAAATCTTGATCAAATACAATATAATCAGATAAAACCTGATCAAATACAATATCAACATGTAAGTCTTGATCAAATACAATATAATCAGATAGATCCTGATCAAATACAATATAATCAGATGAATCCTGATCAAACACAATATAATCAGATAAATCTTGATCAAATTCAATATAATCAGATAAATCTTGATTAAATACAATATAATCAGATAGATCCTGATCAAATACAATATAATCAGATAAATCTTGATCAAATACAATATAATCAGATAAAACCTGATCAAATACAATATCAACATGTAAGTCTTGATCAAATACAATATAATCAGATAAATCCTGATCAAATACAATATCAACATGTAAGTCTTGATCAAATACAATATAATCAGATAAATCCTGATCAAATACAATATCAACATGTAAATCTTGATCCAATACAATATAATCAGATGAATCCTGATCAAACACAATATAATCAGATAAATCTTTATCAAATTCAATATAATCAGATAAATCTTGATTAAATACAATATAATCAGATAGATCTTGATAAAATACAATATTTAAAGTACTTACCGACCAAATTGAATTTTGGGAATCAAGATTTGACAATTTTTTAACTTAGAAAGTTTTGTATTCTTCCTTGAATAATGAAGATTCTAAATTTGACCTTTTTTCCTTATTGGCGACCAATTTAATAAAATTGACAAATTATTTCACTTTTCAAATTTACCTTTTGTAGTTGAAGCGAGTAGAGTAAGAGGTAGGTAGAGGATAGTAACCAGGGTTGCTAGAGATATATTTACAAGGGAGGTACAACCTAGAGAGATAATATTAATATGCTAAGATCAGAGCTTATGCTCCTTTTTTGGATCCGGCTCCAAAAATAGTGAGGACATGACAGGTCAAATATAAATTAGGTAACGATAAATTAACAATTATAAAATATAATAACCCTAAAAAAGCGGTTTATCAAAATATTTTTCAAAAAGATTTGACCAATCGTTTTTATTTTTAGTTTTGGCCTTATATCTTACAAAGTATAAGTTTAGTACAATAAAAGCAATACTGAAGAATTAATAGAAATAGAAAAAGCAAACGTTTCCATCCTTTTAATACACAAAAAAAGTTTCCCCTAAAATCCTCTTTTTTCCCGGAATTCAGCGAATAAAACCCTAGAAAAGAGACGGCAATGATTTATCAAGAAAATATACACTCCATAAGTATGTGTGACCCACCTGCTAGTGCAGCTAGCTCCAGGCAGAGCAAACATTTTGTTACTTCCTGTGTTCCTTCCGGTAAACACAGTTTAGGTCGGCTCAAGAATGGAAGGAGAAGAACCAGCACAGAAAATGATCCCAAGCTACAAAAATAATTTTAAAATATAAATTAAGTTTTAGTATTATAATATAGAGATAAAATAGTAAACATGTTCCTCATATTAAAGGACAACATTGTACAAATTTCTATGTTGCAAAATAAATTATGAGGACGCACATTTGAAATCTGACTGTTGACGGCGCACAAAAGTGTAACAAACATACAAATATTAAATACACACATTAATATATACTTGTTAATACAACGTTCATTTTTGTTTTATAAAAAAAAGAATGAAAGCATAAAATTTAAGTTGTTTTGCAAAAAGTTGTACCTAACATGAAAAAAATCTAATTATCATAAAAAAATATCTGTTTATCAGACATCAATTGTGTTTTTACCTGATCGGAATCGACTCTTCTGGTCCAATCTCAAACATTGCTCCGAAGAGCGCGCCAAATTTAGGCAGGTAATAAGCAAAGAGTCCAAGCGCGTGTGCGCAAAAGAATATTGGGAGAACCTTGGAGAAGTTTGGAGGAAGGAGCCAAGGAACCGGAACTTCAGAATTATCAGGACTCTTAAAAAATATGATCAACTCAACAAATAAACATGATTAAGTTTCTCTTTCTCAAACCACTAAACACTAGAAGATTGGGTCAAAGAAATAAAAATAGAAATTGAGAGTTTTCCAATATTTGGTCCACCCACATTATGTTGGCAGTTTTGGAAATTAAAATATTTAGTTAAAGTTGTAATTTAATTCTCATGACAATCATAATACAGACGGCGATTATATTAATAAAAACGAAGACGACTTTTCATTGATATTAATAATGCTTTCATCCATAATAAGCATTTTTTAAATTAGTTTACAAGTTAAATAAGAGAAGCTGTAAATTAACATGTTCTCTATGTTGGGATGTTTACGTATCTCTGGTGTTGGAAAGATTGGTAGAAAGGTTAAAATATATTTGAAAAGTCGTCTTCATTGTATTGACATATACGACGACTATTGTAGCTTTTCATGTATGGTCACTTTCGTACAAATGTTTAAGATTTTTTCTTTGTTGACTAGATAAAATAGAAAATAATTAAAATAAAAAGCAAGATTAAAATCTTAAATATTTTAAATAATAACTCCTCTAATTGAAGAGCTATTAACCAGATAAAATCAGATATGTTACCATCATACCTTCTCTAATTGAAGAGCTATTAAGAAGAACCAACAAGTTTTGAATTTAAAATATGTACCCAATTGAGTTTGATCTTCTAATCCTTGTGTGTAAAATCAAAACTAGGGGAGCTACGCGGTCACTAAGTCTTACCAGCGATATCGTATAGAAGGGGGGGAATTCGACATTTTGCGACAACAAATTTTGTACAGGTTGCGCATGGTCCTAATAATTGAGATAGAAGGCTGAAATTTTGCATGCAGCCTCTAAGTGTGTTAATCTACATGGATCACGAAGAACGTTTTAGATCGGAGGTCACTGACCTCCATTAACTTAAAAAAGGGAAAATACCACTTGCAATCTAATTCAATTATTATAATTTAATCCGACAAAGGCACACATATATCCAACCTCCATTTTGACTTTCCTTCGATAATGACCTCCAAAAAAGGTCAAAATATTAAATCAATGAAAACTATGTCATGTGAGGTATCAAATCATAGGTTTTTTGGAGTTCCAATTCCATTCTGACACTCCTTTTTGACCTCAGATGATCCTGGATGTTGTTACCTCCAACATTTGCTCACCATCAAAGCATAGGTTTTATGGTATTCCGATTCCATGACCACAATTAGAGGCTTCAGTCTTCTATCTCAATTAATAGGAGTTAGGACCAAACGCAAAGTGTCGAATTGCATTCAAACCCCCCCCCCCCCCACTACTCCCTATGTCTAGTTTGCAGTGATGAAGACTGACAACCTACCCCAGGCATGGTTCTTACCTTATTGTCGTTCTGTTCCGCCAGCAGTTTAAACCAGAGACCCAAGGTGGTAAATAGAAACCCAGCAGCCAGTAATCCAAACATGGGCATATACAATCCAATAGATATGTACCTTAAAGTATTTAACATCCACATTCAAATTTATATTTATATATTTATTTTTATATTCAATTTTTATACACATAAAAATTGGAATTCGTTGAATTTGGAATTAAACAATCGATTTATATTTTTATTAATACAATTTCTCATGTAAATGGTCTATTATTTTTAATCCTACCTACTACCACTGCAGAGAATATAGAAGAAAAAACTTTGATGGAATCTCTCCAAGAGGTTGTTTAAGCTCCTTAAAATATTAATAATAAATTGAATTATACTGTATGTATTGTATGAACTGCACATACTACATGTACTATATAAGCTGGATGTAATGGATATACTAGATTAACTTTCATGTACAGAATATATGTACGGTACAGAGATAAGAGAGTAGCAAAGATCAATTGAAACCTATGATATGCGATATTTTCCACAGCCGGTTCTGCTTTGTACTAGTACGTACACAACTAATCAGCAGACATCTGTATTCAAAAATATTTAAGGATTTTTTGGATACGGATTAAAAAATTTCAAAAATAGACGAAGCTTAACCCGTAAGGCCTAAATGGGTAGTATATGCAGCAAGTGGGCGTAAGATGGCAGTCAAAAAAAGTCATGAAACTGTAGGAATGCGTGCCGGGACACTTATGGCCTGCTTCGCCTATCCAAGTAGAACATATGCACAGTCTGGTAAGTCCGCGGTACTGTATGTGCTGTATGTACTATAAAAATTGTATGTACTGTATAAACTGTATTTACTGTATGTACTGTATAAACTGTGTACTCTATCCGTCTGGAATGTTTCTGTATATACTGTACGTACTCACTGTCCGTACTGTACGTAACGTATGTACTTTATGTACTGTATGTACTTATGAACTGTATGAACTGTATGTACTGTATATACTGTATGTACTCTAAGTACTGTATGTACTTTGAACTGCATAAACTTCATGTACCTGTATGTACCCTCCAGGATCCTGCCAAGTGTATAAAAATCAGATTTCATTCTTCCTTTCTTCCTGGTGTACACACCTTCAAGGGTTACGGATTCTATACCAAACCTTGACAAAAATTATGTAGAACATTAACAATGATATCGAACGTCATAACATATAAATACCTACATATATTTGATTTTTTCCAATTGCTTTATGGTGGTAATAAATAAAAATATTGGGTACACTTACAGTAAAACATTTACTACCGCTATATACAAGTCATCTTTGTATATATAAATACATGTTTTGAAATATCAAAGCTAACGCTATCCAATCGTAATTGTCTGAAGTCGGGGTTTCATAAATTCTTAGAAATTATAAAGTTGCGGAGAATATTTTTGTGGCGTAGTTAATATCTAGTTGAGAGTGTGAGGAGGCCTAGACCCCCCTCCCCTATTCAACCCCTGAACGGTGAATTAGGATATTACGATCTAACAATGAATACTAATTTTAAATTTTATTTAAGAGATCAGTTGCTGGAAAACCAACAAATATTTCACAACGGCAGGAGGAACAAAATGGATTTAGGTAATATTAGATAATTAATTGAAAATGATCATTTCCTCATCACAAAAATTAAAAAAAAATTCTGAAAATATGACTCACGACCCCCTGGTATTCAATAAGCAAAATGACCAGCAAAAAGCTTTAAGAATAAAAAGAAATACGTTTTAAGCGCTGGGCCCCATAGCTCATCAGCTACACGCGGTGCTCGGTCCAGAAATTTCTAAAATATTTTTTTAAATTGTACACTTTCTCGACAGAAGAGGGAGATCTTAATTCAAGATTAACCATAAAGTGTTGTTTTTAGTAAAATTGGCAGAAAAGATCCAAGGGGGAGACCAGTTTAATATTGGAGCAGCAGCAAGCAAACTTATTCTTATTGCAGCACAGGTAGCATATATTCAGGGCGCTTAACAATCCGTATTTTAGACTTTGTGTATTTGAGACTTTTATGTAATATATTATAATCATTTATTTTTTAATAGCAATCTCAATAATTGTGTTGGTGGAAAATTTTCAACAATATTTCATTTGAAAAGAGTTATTTGATTGAAAAACACAGTCCCTTTAAATAACAGGGAATAATTTTTGATCATTAGGTAGAGGTCAAATGCGTATTGCATAACTTTTTTTTTGGGGGGGGGGGGAGGATTTTTCAATAACACATACAGTAAACACCCCTGTAAAATAATTGAAGGATTTTGGTTTAGGTCAAGTTTCTGCAGGACCAAGCTCTAAAGATTCTTGCGGATGCAAGGTTAGAAATATTTGATTTTAAAGAGGATGTTCAAACATTTTACGAAAAGGGTAGAAACAAAGCTTTCCAAAAATGGCATGGCTAACAGAGATTGTATCACATTAAATCTTAAAATGCTACAATAAAAAAAACTGTATCAACATCAGTCGTATATTAATATATTAATTATTGGCGTTTTTCCTTTCAATACCAGTTTTGGTTTAGAATGAATACAGTCTGATGTCTTAAGTTCTGTAATGTACGTCAACCATCTTACGTTATAAATATTTAAATCTTTTGTTTTATTTCGAATTGTATGACTGGTTAATGAAAAAATGGACATGGAAAGCCATTAAAACATTAAAAAAAATCAGCTCTTTGCAGACATTCACGACATCAGGAGAAAAAAAATATTATCAAAGGGGGGGATTTTTTTAAAAGAAAATATGCATCCCTGTTCTTCAGGTTGGATAACCTACTGAACCAGACTACCTGCATCTTTAAAAAGATCCCCGGGAGAACCTACTATGTGTACAAGCAACGACGATTCCCAGAAAGGGAGATAATCAGTATGATTTCTCCAGAGGTGAGATTTTAAACATTGAGATTGAAAATTACGTTCTTCTTAGAAGTAGTGTTTACAGAGATGCGGAGGAACAATTAGCACATGAGATTAAAAATCTGGTCTATTCTTACAAACAATCCTAAAAGGATTCTACGTGGCACTCATTTATAAACTATGACCAACAGTTAGTTTAGAATCTTCATGACAGAAACAATCTCGAGCACTGACGAGGGTCAGCCCAGACCGAAATTATATTTTCAAACAAGTGTGGAATTTACACCTACTTTATTTACATTATGAGGTTTGAATCATCATTGACGCCAAATTTTTAATTTGATCTATTAAGTATTAAAATTACCGAAAGACAAATATTATCATAATTGTTCTTTCTCAAAAAAATGCGGTCTTGGCCTTCCTAACACTTCATTCATGCGAGATGTAGTTTCTTCAATTTTCAACAACAAAAAATGGGAAAAACCAACATTTCTGTCATAATAATACATGTAAGGCAAATTAATGTAAAATATATACGCTAAATGTACATTCTTAACACAGCGCACACTTAGGAATTCCGATAAGTTAACACACACATATCTCTGTACTTGACGAACAAATTTTTTAAGGGTACCGTTGTTAATCGGGCATTACCCTCTTTGCATGTTGAGTTACTTTAAATTACGCTTACAGCCCCTGTAACACCCCAAATTAGATAAAAACCATGAACAATCCTTTTCATGCCTCTAGGAGTGGGGAGATGACTGTCCAGTTTTCGTTGGTTCATACAGGTATTTATAAATACAATTTATACATTTTTTATGGAATCATCCGTTCTTCTATTTTGCTACAGTGGTAGGCGTTTCTATTAATACAATGAAGACGACTTTTCTATTTAAGTTTTGATTTCTAATAAAATTTACAAGTTAACAAGTAAACAAAGAGAAGCTTTTAATTGACAGCTTCTCATTGTTTCTATTATTCCTGTTTCGAGGATTTTTGATAATGAAGACGACATTTTCATATTATCGAGAATATTATGAAATATTAACTATATAAGAATGGATCGAAAAATAATAGATGACTATTGTTTAGAATTAAATTGATTATTGTACGATCCGATTTGAGTGTTGCAACTTTCTGAATTTGTATGGACGCTACGTTCTTCAGCATGAGTCGTGTTTAACAATTTACTCCTTATAGACGCAACAAATAGAAGTAAGATTAGTAGCGATCAAAAGCGCTTATTTTTCGCCGTAAGCCTATCCTGTTCTAAAACGAATTTCACTCTCGACATTAGGCAATAAAATCTAGCTTCTCATTTTTATTTTAACAAAATCTGTTTGAAAAGGAATTGAGTCTTTGCCTCTAGGTCTAATTTTCTAATCCCTTTATCTTTCCACCCCAATGTCGTACTTAAAACTTCAGATATTTCAAATTATTACAAATTTTAGTTTGAACCAAAGACTCAATTCCTTTGCTTTAATTGTTCTTTTTGTAGACTGGAGGAAGACCTGAGTTGGACAAGAACTGAGGATATTGCAAAGAAAGATGAAGAATTAAAGCTGATAAATAAAATGCTAGAACACAGCTCTAAATCAGCTGTAGAGTTTCTACTGTACAAGGTATCGTACAACAGCAAGAGAACGAGAAAACACTGGAATTCTTGTCACCTTTTAGTTTCTTTAATTATGAATGGTCGCTTTGGATTTTTCAATTTGAAATTTAAAATTGAACTATTTTTAAACATTTGAAACATTTAAAGAGCTGCAATGCAACAATTACAAATTTAAAAATTCCTAACCATATTTCTTGAGTTAAAGGGTAATAAAGACGACATTCATTCCACTATTATTCAGTTAATATTCACTATTATTCAGTTGACATTCATTCCCCTATTATTCAGTTTTTACTTTATGATAAGTAAAACTTTCAAATTCTAAATCCAAGTGGTTCAATATGTGCAAAGTTAAATAAAAAACTAAACCCTATTTAACGGGACTGTAAACAAGGGCGTATACAGAAATAAATGTAGGGGGGGGCAAGATTTGCGCGAAGCGCAAAAATTTTTTTTGCCCCCCCCTAGGAGCTCCTAGGGGGGGGCAAAATTCGAACTGTAAACTCATAACACTTGGCTTCTTGGATATCAGGCATAAGTATAAGATACTTAAAAGGCACACATACAGTCCAAATAATTACCTTCTAAGCATTGTTTCTAAAAAATCGACATTTTATTATACTTTTATAGGTATATTTAGTATTTAAACTAGAGATAGTAAAAGACATTTTTGAAAATAAAAACTTAACTTAAACTTAAATTCTATGAGATGAAAAGAAGTACAAAGGTCCAGAAAATAATTATGACTTGTAAAAGTTTCTGTTGTGAAAAAAAGTAGGAGTACAATTGCTGCAATCTAAGAATGAATGATAACTCAAGGCTTATAATTAACAGTATTTGATTCATGATAATTATTAATCAGCAATTCACAGATACCAGTCACAACGGCAACTTTTAACAGACTCACATCACTACTACACAAGACTAGCATATAATGTAAAGTGTGTGAGCTGTACAAATGTATGCAGACTGTGTGTTCTCTGAACCCAACTAAACTCTGTGTACTCTGTGAACTTAAAAGTTAAAATTAGGTTAAAATGGTTAGTTAGGTTAACTTGGTTACAGCATGAGCACTGCACTGTAATTATATATATTTTAAAATTTTGATTTTTTATAATAATCATGAAAAGCAAACTTATTTTTTTTGTGTTCTTCACTCTTCAGTTAAGATTTGAAAAGTGTGAAAGGCTTGCAGAATTCTAGGGGGGGGCTACGCCCCCCCCTTTACAAGTCTAGGGGGAGGCACTGCCCCCCATGCCCCCCTCCTGTATACGCCCTTGACTGTAAACCTTATTTGAAGTGACCCTCCAGACAAACATGGCGCTGCCCGATTTACAAAAGTACCCTTAAAAGCTTTGTCTGATCCAGAATGAATTTGATATCCATGTTTTTCTAATCAAATACGAAACAGATTCCATTTTTTTTTAATGGTAAGTTTCATTTGGGTGTTCTTTGCGAAAGTGAAAGTGCATTTCTTGCTAATAAGAAGCAATGGAAAACCTATTACAGTTAAATACTTAACGAGTCAGCAAAACGACAGTATCTTCCACATTATTGGTCCGATTAAGGTTTCAAGGTTATCAATGTAAATCGGGAATTGCCTTGCCATGCATGGAGGGTCACTTGAAATTCCCCTGAACAGTCCCTTTAATCACAGCTTATCTAGGAAAAGGATAAGAAGAATAATGAGGAAACAGAGAATATGAAGAATGAAGACGAGAGAAAGATGTTGGAAGAACTCAAGATGCACGAGGACTAAAGATGATCTAGTCCTGGCTTTGAGGACAATTGTAATTTGTATTCTAGTGTAAATATAATATAAAAATATAATAATTAATAACAATAATTAGTTGACTGTGAGATGTTTATCAATAAATAATATCTATTCAGCTGGAAGATTTTTTATTTGTTAATTGTTACATAATGACAAACTTTCAACTTCAAATTATCATTCAACGAAACTTGTATAAATACATTATAAGCCAAAAAATCAGTTTCGCTGTTATAAAATAGATTTTTTGTAAGATGGCANTTTGGAACAAAATATATTTATATATTTGTATAAAAATATTCTACCTGTGAAAAAGACCGTGGTTTCCTGTAGGAACTCCAGTAGCCTGAGCACTCATCATGTTCAGCATAGTCTTTAGTGATCTCATATACCCGTTATACGTGTCAGGTTTAGTAGGATCCTCAACACCTAGATAGATAGATAGAGATAGATAGATAGATAGATAGATAGATAGATAGATAGATAGATAGATAGATGATAGATAGATAGATAGATAGATGATAGATAGATAGATTTGTCACATATAATTATAGACCGCGCGATGATTAGATGTGACAAATATGAGTAGGAGATCAGATTTAGATGACTAAACTGTTAAGATCCCCTCTTTTTATGAATACCTTGAAACATTTGATGGAGTCCCTCCCTAAGTGTAAGACGGTTTACTAGGTTAACTAGGTCTAGATTAGGAAGCTGACCATTCAACCCTTCAACCTGATACAATTAAAACAAATTAAATATTCTCAAAATATTTGTAATACATCCTATATACTACTTTCTACATATACGGATGTAATTACACGTCTGTGCAATTACATCCTCTATGTGCGTCCATCCTCATTCCTCAATGTTGATAAATCAGCAAACATGATGTAAAACATTATATGTCATTTCATGTCCTCTCACGTCCTGTCACCTCCTGAGATGTACTGTCTGTCCTGTCACGTCTAATCATGTCCTGAAATGGCTGGTCCTGTCGTATCCTGTACTGTCCTGTCCTGTTCATGTCATGTCATGTCATGTCATGTCAAGTTTGTCATATAGTCCCTTATTTCAAATAAATATGAATATGTCCATCTTAATTTAGTAATACCTTGACATTGATATGGGTAAAGTCAGGTGAATCTATCTCCAAGTTGACTGCTGCCTGAATAGATCCTGCTCTGCCTGGTAATTCACCGGCTTTAATACTCCCATCCCCATATCCTACTCCATGGTAGCCTTCCAGCCAAGCCTAAAGTTAGTTCAATTTCAGAAAGTAAGACAGC
Source organism: Eurytemora carolleeae (assembly GCF_000591075.1). Lineage (NCBI taxonomy): Eukaryota > Metazoa > Arthropoda > Copepoda > Calanoida > Temoridae > Eurytemora > Eurytemora carolleeae. The sequence continues at coordinate 107,184 of NW_019396924.1, read as the reverse complement.
ATTATAATACATCTTCACCATATACTACTACATTGTAGCATTACCGCTATTCCTCTGCACTGCAAATTAAATAAAACTAGCCATACTGACCTCACACTATAACCTAGCTAATCCATGGTAACCTTCTAGCCAAGTCTATAATTATTAAGTTAGAAAAGTAAAACATCTTACTGATAACTCCATGGCAGAAAGAAATTTTAGTGAAAATCAACAAGCCAGCAAAAAAGTCCTTATCTTAATAAAATATTATTCGTAAAATAATCTTGTCTCTCGATAAGGTTTAACCCTACTCCATGGTAGCCTTCCAGCCAAGGTTCCAGTCTATATTTCTGATTTATAATTAAGAACATCAAATTTTATTTTTAATGTTATCATTTTCAGTATTTACAATACTGTATTTCATTGTAGCATTAGTCAAAATACTCGCCTTTATACTGCCAACCCAAATCACCATCCATAGAGGCATTCAAGCTAAGCCAACAAGTCCGAAGTGAGACAAGTATAAACCCTTACTTGTAGCCTTGTACTTCATCACGCATACAGAGGACGTGATTAAAAAGCTTCAGCTCGGGTTGCAATTCCTTAAACCCTGCTTTAAAACACAATCTAAGACCCAACTCTGACGACAACTTATGTCACGTGATTGACAGCTTCAAGATATCAGACTCGACTTAAGAAGTTAGCCCCTATGAAAATAATACCAATCTTGGTTGGTGTTAGTGGAGAATAAGTGTCAATGTTAGTCTTTTTTTCATCAGAACCCGGCATGCGCCAATTCAAACCATGAAAATCCTCCAAATACAATATTAAACCGGTTTATAGAAACTCAATTCTGTTGAAAATTAGATGCAACTTAAATACAAAAACTCAAGCTGTAAATAAGGCCCATCCACAGCTTAGATCTGAGTCGCATTTTCTTAAAAAATTGTAATCGCCAGCTCAGATGTCTACTCTAAAGTAGTCTTCTAGCCTAACAGAGATATCAAAAGTAAGAACTTTCATGTCTTCTATCGATTCAATATCTTACTAGTTCCATCACCTTGCTTTCATAATAATATCTTCTGGGCATAGTTGATACCCTACTTTATGGTTTATATATTCAAGTCTACGTTAAGTGCAGAATTGAGGTATTCTTCAAACTTTAGGTCTTTAAAGTGCAGAAATTTTATATTTTCCTAAATCATTCATCCATGAGGCGTTTTAGCTTTTACACTCCTTGATTCTTTTCTTTGTTTCCATTTATTAAGGTAACTTACATTAAATGTCAGATCTTTTATCTTTATCAGGACTGAATTAAAATTCATACCAAATAGAATGCTTCTACTTGTCACTGGTCAACCTACACTGAAATTTTTACCTGAACTCCAAGAAACTCATGCTCAGTGACGAGAAATATGATGTCCTTGGCCCAGTAGATCTGGGTTCTGAAGAACTTGGCAACCGCTAACAGAGCAGCAATTCCACCATCAGTACTCTGAAAAACTACTTTTATCTAATCATGACAAATTTAAATTAATAGCAAGTCAAAAGATTCAACAAAGAATCAAACTTATTAACCTTCCAGTTCCACACAATTAATTATAAATAATTATTCTTAACTTTGTTATCCATTGATGGTCAAGGGACAACTTTAATTGATGGATTTAGCATCGACTCTCAAATTCACAAGTGCCCACATTGGTTTGACAATATCCCCAGAAAACATCCGATCTTTGGATTACTAATATATATCAAGACATTTCACAATACTTAGTTTATTTTTTTTACAATGAGCATTGAGCACGGTGGTTTGTAATTTGTATGAAGTGTTGGTACAGAATAAAACAAGACTTCATCTTCAGCCTGGTGCAACTGAAAAAGGAGTCTAATCCCTGATGGGTATACAAGCCATGCATAACGATACCAGTTTTTTACTCAACCAGCTGTGAGGACTGGACTGTGGTGGAAGATTTCTCTCAATGTGGTTTTAGGGCTTACAACTCCCCATTTTGCATTAGTGGTGCAGTTATTGGTTTCCATAATACCCCTTAACTCAGAATGAGTATAATAGAAGAAACACAAGAAGCAATCCCCTTTACCCTTCCTCCTACAAACCTCCTTATCTCTCTCCTACCTGCTCCACAACTCAATGTCAAAAGAGCTATTTTGAAAGAAGACCTCAAAGTGTAGAAACAAGAAACAAAAAGCAAGAAGAAAAAAGAAAATTGAACAGGAAAAATTGGAAGGGAAATCTCTTGATATTAGGGATGGGGGCTTGGAAGATGTCCCCTCCCCCCTCCAGAGAAAAAGAATATCTTTTCTTTTTATTTTCAAAATAAAATATGATGGAAAGATGTACCAAGAAGAAAATAAAAAACCAGAAATATTCAAATCTCAAAATATTTTCATATGATATCATATAAATATTTAAAATTATTGTAAAATATTGTAAAATTTAATTAAAATTTATTATGAAAAAATTAAAATGCTGTGTTGGTAAAGAAAGAACAAGACAATACATAATATATTAGAGTTCATATTAACCTTATGTGGGGAGTTGGGAGGTCTGTGTAGTACAGATAGAACAAGGCAACACACAATATAATATAGTTCGAATTAACCTGATGTGGGGAGTTGGGTGGTCTATGCAGTACAGATAGAACAAGACAATACACAATATAATAGAGTTCATATTAACCTGATGTGGGGAGGGTCTGTGTAGTACAGATAGAACAAGGCAACACACAATATAATATAGTTCGAATTAACCTGATGTGGGGAGTTGGGTGGTCTATGCAGTACAGATAGAACAAGACAATACACAATATAATAGAGTTCATATTAACCTGATGTGGGGAGTTGGGAGGTCTGTGCAGTACAGATAGAACAAGGCAACACACAATATAATATAGTTCGAATTAACCTGATGTGGGGAGTTGGGAGGTCTGTGCAGTACAGATAGGACAAGGCAATACACAATATAATAGAGTTCATATTAACCTAATGTGGGGAGTTGGGATGTCTGTGCCGTACAGATAGAACAAGACAATACACAATATAATAGAGTTCATATCAACCTGATGTGGGGAGTTGGAAGGTCTGTGCAGTACAGATAGAACAAGACAATACAAAATATAGCATAGTTAATATTAACCTGATGTGGGGAGTTGGGGGGTCTGTGAGGTGCAGATAGAACAAGGGCCTCCGTACTGGCCGCCTAGCAATAAAATTATCATAGCAAAGGATTGTCGTTGACATAGGTTTTTAGATCTAACATAATTTACTGATTGAAATATCGAAGATCTACAATATTGGGTTGCAAAGATATATTGATTATTAAAACAGAGTTTATGACAGAGACTCAATTCCTTTTAATATTAAGGTGGGGGTAAATACAAACACACATTTTTACCCCAAACTCGGTGACAGGGGTGTATGAAAAATTGGACATCAAAAGGCAAACTTTTCATCTTTTTCCATATTTTTGACGCAAAAATTAGTTTTTCCCCAAATTAAACCCTAAATAATTTTACCTAACTTCTGGGAGAAAAAAAATATTTTCCAAAGGGAGTGGGAAATGATTTTTCAAGAAATGTTCACCACTGTTTGGTGAAGCTTGTTAAACAAAAATATATATCGCTAAGAATTAATGTTCTGTTAGTTTTTAATATTTGTTACCTTTGGTGCTCTTAGTATAGCGTAGACATTACTACCAGTGAAAGAGCTGTTTGCTAATGGATAATCCAAACTAAATGTTTGTCTGGAAAATATCAACAATGAAGAATAAATAAACAGATTAAATAAATAGTCAACAATCGTCAACAAATATCAGTTTGCGTGATCGCACTTGACTTTTTAGACACAGAAACTATACATTTTCCAGAACTTTCTTGAATAACATGAATTGCTAAGTAACAGGCCAAGTATGATGAATACATAAAAATTAAAAACACTAAATTAGAAAATTGCTGATATTTTCCTGTAAACATCAAGCCCCAATTGTTTGAACTGTGCTTCAAGCCAAGGAAATGGAGCTTCACCGGGATAACGAGCATTCTCTTCCTTCAAGTCATCATAGTACCTTTAACATAGACAATTCAATCGATTGATTGATCAATCAAATCAATCATTTATCTAAATTCTTCAAACCATGAAAAATCAATCAACCATTTTATAGTATGATAAATGAAAGATAAATTAATTGATAAATAATAATTAAATGATTAACCATCATTCCTTTAAAATTAGGGTAAAGCTCTCGTTAACCCAAATAAACATCCATCAAACACAAGCCCTTTCTCCCACTATAAAAAAAATAATGACCTCTGCGCTGCTTTTTGCTCGTTGAACTCTCCAGTGACTAGACCAGGTAGTAAAGCGTTTTCAGAGAAGTATGTCTTATGATTGTAGAGAGGGTGTGGGAGAACAAATAGAAATATCAAACCTTAACATTTCATAGTTATAAAAAAAAACATTATTATCTCACACAGACAAGAAATTTTTGACCGGAAATTTATAAAGTCAAAAAAAAAACACAATATTTGAATTGTAGGGAACATTTTTATACATATAAAGAAATGAGGTACCACAGTAAAATGTAATCTATAGGGGAAAAATTTCAGATTACAAGATTTAACAAAATAAATGATAATAAAAGGGATGAATAGCAAGTAAACTTAGGTTTGGTAGGAAAAACGTTAAACAAAAATAAGAAGGGTAAAAACAAGATAAAAAAGAGAAGACACGAAAAACAAAGGCTTGATGGACCGAATTTAACCAATTTTAGCTAGGTCGCTGAACTACCTAAAGCTGGTTCTAATCTAGAACACTGATTTAAAGTTAAATATTCACTAGGATTTGAATAGGTTATATACACTTAGAATCGGCTGCAGGTAGCTCAGCAACCTCTCCAACTCATTATATTAAGTTGTACTGACATGAATTATGGAATTTTACCTAGAAAGTATGAAAGCCAGGATATCTTGTTGTAATGTTTAATAATAATATTCCCGAGGGCAGTCCTCTGTCTATTGTTGGGATCCGTCAAGATACCCATAGCGGAGTTCACCTAGCTCCCTTCTAACTATCTAACTATATATCATCTATCTATCTATTCGTCTAATCTCTGAAAATACAAATGCACAAAATAACAATTGGTTCGAACAACTTGATATCTTACAAAATAGGTTAGATTAAAGGATAATCAATTTTGACTTTTCGATGAGGATAAAAGGGAGAGAAGGTAAATGCTTTAGTGTTGTTTCATTTTAGGTGATTTTTTTTTATCGAGTAGAGCTTAACGTAGGAAGTGTATAATTTCAGGATCTGGAGAAAAATGAAAAATTAAACATCAAAAAAAAAGTTTTTTCATCCTTTTTGATACTTTTTACACAACAATTATTTCCATAGGTGGGGGGAGGGAGTATTTTTTCAGCAAATATACACCCCTGGTTTAAAGTGACAAAATGAAGTTCCGTAAAGGCCTGGAATTTTGATATCTTTGATGAAAAAATTTTAGAGCAATAAATACATCAATCCTGCTACATTACATACAGTAAATTATTAGTTTGTACAACAAACAATTAAGGCTAGTACGATATACAGGGCTCTAATTGTTTGATTCAACATGTGCACTGTTCAGTGTGACAACAAAACAAAACTGTGTGAATTTTGTTTGTAAAATACAAGTCCACAGGTCCACAGCTTGAGCTGTACTTAATTGTATTATGTATGTTCAATTTGTTAGAAGTTTTGCGACATAAATGAGCATGGCAGTGTATTTAAAGTAAACAGGATACATCTTTTGTTCTTAGATGAACAGTGGCTGGTATAAATACATTTTATCATTCACTCCCCTCACTTTATCTTCTTCTGTTGCCGTTTCCGATAAAGATCGTTCGTCGGCGCTGATATATTTGAGTCATCGTCCGAATCGTCCCCCTTACGACCGATTGATTTCCGTTTACGGCTATCGTCGGCCCCGACGATCCATTGCACTGATTTAGCGAGATCAAATAGTTTAATACTGTTTGGTTCAGTTCCTGCCGAGGCCGGGGAATCAGGTAATCGGATTTTATCAAATATATCGCATAGTTTATCAACGTTCACATAGGGACCTAAATCAGAATATTCATTCAGTTATACAGCATTCAAAAAGTAAAAAAAAAATTCATAAAATTTAAAAATTCAGGAACAGAACAACAAAGTTTAAATCACTTTTTAAAATCTTAGAGAATAATTATTTCAATAAAATGAATTGAAAACATTAGAATGAATGTTAATTTTCCTTTGAATGATGTTGGCGGGGGTAGGATTGTACAGAGCTCTGCTGCCGAAGGAGGAAGGGGAAATGCTCCTCCTGGAACCATAAACTCACCAGGCCTCCAGTTCACCTGAACAAATGTTCTTAACGTTCATATTCTATTTTACATCTCGGCCCCACCACTCCTCTTTCTCATCCCCAAAAATAGAAAATTTTGAATATTGGATATGTGTTAGCTTGAAGATAAAAACAACACAATTTCAGTTTATTGTATACAATACAACCGCTTCTTTTTTATAGACTGCCATCTGTAGGAATTTGTAGGTAAGACTTATCTGTAGACTTTGAAACTATTTTTATAATAATTCTAGTAACGGGTGCAAACACTTTTCTGAGGGGGAAGAGACAAATTTTGCAGGGGTAAATAGTTACTCTGTACTACACACCTTTGGTTTGAACGGCACCATCTGAGAAAAGTCAGGGCGCGCCACATTGTCTGGATCGACGAGTAGCGCGCCGTTCATCTTTCCACCCCCACGCTTAGGTTGGTGTGAGAGGAGAGGGTTTCCGGTTGTATGCTTGTAGGAGTCCTGGAGAAGAAATTTATTTTTAAAGTGTACTGGTTTATGATTATTAATCTTCTATACAATAATGCCATTAATAAAAATATATATACTTATATATCTATATACCAATCTTAATATAACAAAAAGAACATGTTCAAGACTTACGTTAAGAATTTATATATAAATATATGTTACTATATTAGCCATAGCTGGCCAAACGGCTGATCCAAATTGGCGGATTTATTTTCTTCTTCAAAATTCGAAATATTTTTATAATTTTTTATGAATTTCAGCTGATTTTTAAAAAAAGAAACCCCATGGTTTTTAACGATCAATTAAGCTCATGTTAATAATATCCTTATTGAATTTTTAGCAATGGATTCAACCAAAAGCTTGATATATTTTTATAAAATAGCTTACATGATAACCGATTGATCTCAGCTCTGCGTCAGATAAAGGAAGCAACGTCATGAATCTAAATAAAATAAAATTAAAACAACTCTCTCAAGGTTGAAAATAACGAAATGAAACTAACAAGTTATTTTGTAAGAAGCTTTTAATTGAACTAAAATACAGGGAGTAGGGACATCACTGAATCGCATTCTTAACCCCCTTGAATATTTCTCTAAATACAATTTTCAATACTTTGAACTAATTTAAAGGGACTGTAACGGACCAATCCTTGTTTTTTTTACACATCAACTAATAATTTTAATTTTCGGGTTTTCTACAAAAGTGAGTTGCAAATTTTCTGCAGAAGAGACAAGGAAGAAAATTGACTGAATCGATCTCTTTTCAAGATTTGAAAAAACGAATATTTCTTTGTAATTGTTAATTAGATAGAAGTTCAGAGCGTGATAATGTAAATCTGGAATGCCAATCCTAAAACTAAACTTGCTTACCTGTATCTATCTATGACCTGGCAGGTATGCTTGTCCTCCCCCCCGGTCAACCCGACCTCAACAAGTGCAGCAGCGCGCCTCTTCTCTACCTGACATAAAATCAAACATTAATAAATAAAGAAAATATGTTTTTCGTAATAAGAATTATTTTTTCGAGATTCGGGGGTAATTGAAAATTTGATGGGGTTGGGAGTGTGTGACACCAGTTCTTGTTAGCTCACTGAAGTTAAACACACTTGTCCACAGCCAGTAACTGGATTGGTATCCAGACTGTTGTTCACGAATTTGATTCCCGCGCTCCTCACAAACCTGTGTTTTCAAAATCATTTAAACCCAACATCTGGTTAAGATGACCACCTGACGAATGTAGAACAGAGGGGCGGCTGTCAATATCTCTCGCAGCGAAAGGGTGCGCGCTTTCTACTCAACAAGAAAGAAGCTTGAAATGAATTGATCCAAATGAATCATGATGAAGAGAGGAAAGGTTTGACAAGCAGGGAGAGTCTATGGTTGCCAGCTATAGGTACCTGGCCCTGGGGGTATCAAATCCGGGCTTACAAATGATTGGGACCAATGAGTGTGATGCTTGCTACCTGTAAGGCACCTGGGCCTTATTCCAGTATATCAGAAGAATTCATGCACTATATATTCTCAGCTCTAAGAAGCCCTTAGCCAGCTGGAATCTTGTCAGCCCTCTTCCCAGAATAAATGAAGAGTGGACGGATGAATGTGTTGCCAGATTACAACCCCTGGCAGATGAATACAAAAACCCCTACAACACTGAACTTTCGCAATAGAAAAATTCCGAGATCCAATCGTAACAACCCGATTATGCCCTGGGAACAAAAACATCTCTTTTAAAAAAAGAAAATTGGACTTCGTCCTTGTTTCAGTAGAAGTAAACATTTCCGTTTACTGTTTCATGATTCATCTCTAATTGGATGATGAGATAGATAGATGTTACCGTCGATGAAACTATGGTTCTGAATCGTCACTAAGGACGCAACTGAACCCTTATTAGATCAGATGTTACCGGAAAGATGATACAACAGTAAATTATTACCCCTTTTTATTGATCTATTTGATAATATTCACCGATAAATAAATCACATATTTTAATTTAATGCGTTATAAGAAACAATTTTTCAAAACCTCTAAAAATATTAATTTACCTTTATAACACTGGCAAGGTCTCCTATGTTTGATTCAAAGTCAAGAAATTTGTTCCAAATATCCACGGACTCCTGAAATAAAAATTCTTGAAAGTTTTAAATATTTAATTATTTTGTTTTTTCTTTTTCTCATTTTTATGACTTGTTGTTTTAACAACCATTTACTTTTTTTAAAGGGTTTGGTTGATAATAATGAAGCTGTACAGTGTACAATGAATATGTTAATACATAAAAAATTGATCTGGTTCCTTAACTGACAAATATAAAACTATTTTTGTTTAATATAGATTGGGGTAAGATGTTTTCACACACACTCCCCATGATTATAATGTCCCTAGACTTAGAGTTGAGATAGACCTTTTCGTTTAAAAACTATAACTCCAACTTTAATGGTTAGGATGCAAGGTAAGTTTTAAAAAAACGATAAAAAAGTACGTCGGATAAATGTAAAAATAATATTTTTTTACTTTTGGCAAATAAAGACTTTCAAATCAAATCAAATCATAAGTTGCAGGGATGGCCTAAGGCTCCAGTAGTGGATCGGAGTTTCAAAGTCCTCCCCATTCCTGGTTTTTCAGCCCTGGCCTTCTTTTTATAAGATAAATATACATTTAATGCTACTTTTACTTTACTTTACCCGCCCCTACGCATTAAATTAATTTGTTCACCGACTATAAGAGGTTAAAAAATTGAAGAAGTTTGAACGTTCTAGCGTAAACCGTTTTATAGTTTTAGTGTTAAATCTTTACTTCGAGATTGGATAGTTACAGTAGAACGTTCCTGAAAGTCTGGTTTGATTTAATATTTAAAACACGAGCAGAAAAAGCAATGAGAGCAACCTACCTCTGCGTTTATTGTGTTTCCAGTCAAAACTCTCTCAAACAGAACTCGGGTATTATTGTCTTCATTTAGATGTGAGAGATAATCTAGAATATAAATAAACTTAATGAAACCAAGATTATGTCACTTAGGTGCAGAGCTTCCATGAGCCCCCCATTAATTTATATAAAAAAAGTGGTTTGGCGGAGGTAAAAGCCAAATATTTTTTATTGGATATCAGAATACTGGACGTTGAGACAGAATGGCAAGGGCTCGGAGAAGCACGGAGATAGTCTTACGGGAAGGTTATTCCGCGAACCATGAGGCTACAGAGGCAATTTCGCGGGGCTCATGGCAGCTCTGCAACCTCTCCCTCTGTCACTCAACTAATTCATTATCAACTTTTTAACTGTGGAAAGTTTTGCTGTTTTAATAACTTTGGAATTGGCAGCATCTATTTCACCATTAGGGATAATCAATAACCATCTTCAATTCCTGTGTGTTCTACTTGTCAATCCATCAATTAATATATGAGTGGGGTTAATATGTGCTTCTATTATCTGGAAAATGGACATTTCTTAAACCCCTTTGATAATTAGACCCGAAAATTCAAATATCTTTCTTTTAAAATATTTTACTTTTCCCAATTCAGCAAATATAACGTTTAAAAATTTAAAATTTAACATCTGATAGTTCAAAAAACATATTTTCAATGAGGGGGGATGATTTTTCAAGATAATATAAACCCCGAATTGACTATAAAGGTAAATGTTTTGAAGAAAAATCTTCAATCCACTTCATTAAAAAAAACTATTTTACCCAAATATTTTGTTAGGGTTTGTAACGGTGAATTGGAGAAAGTTAATGAATTTTTGAACAAAGTTACTAAAGGGGACAAAAATATGGCCAGCCCAATTTATCATTCTTTGGTAAATCGATCCAATTTGATATTTCATCATCCCCACTTAAATTCAGGGGTGTATATTTTCAGAATTGATTTTTGATGATTTGGGGTTAAGCACATANGGGGGGGGGGAAGTAAAATATTTTTTTGAGAAAACATACACCCTTGGTTTAATTTTTCCCGATGTTTAGTAAATACCAAGATATGCCAGAATGAATTCAGCACTGCCGCTGAACTTTTTCAATCCAAGCTCAAATATTTTAAACGCCACACTCTTATCCTGTAAATATAAAAGGAAATTAAATAATTATCCAACAAACAATAACACATCAATTGAAAAATCATCTTTTACTGAAGTAAACCAATATAATTTCTTTTAGATCATAACAAAAATACATATATACAACAATTAATCAATCAACATTTTCTTTCGTGAACAGATACGGATTTTTTTAAAATTTATTAAAATTTTCAGATTTAGGCTTTGAGAGCAAAAAGTTTTTTTTTTAGTTTTAGGGTTGACATTTTGTCACTTCGATTCAGATCCGGTAAGCTAAAATGTTGCGGATCCAACGAATCCTGATCCTAAGCACTGGATTAAATATGTTTTGCGATTTATTAAATTTTCACTCAAAAAATTATTGAAACTTCTACTCCACCTTTGAGCAGTAATATTCCATGAGAGCTGCGCAAACATAAACATGAAAGTTAGATCTGGTATCTTCACGTGCTCGTTTGAAAACAATTCTAAAAAAATAAAATAAAAATAACGGTTTTATAATTTTAAGAATTATCAAAAGGCAAGTTTTTTTCATACTTTGACTTTTTACCGCAAAAATTTATCTAATGCCCCCCCCCCATCATTTTTTTCAATTCAGCGACGAAAACCCTAAAAAATAGTTTGTACATATATATGTAACATAACTTCTAAGGAAAAACAAATCATTTTGAAAGAGTGATTTTATAAGAAAATATACACCCTTTTAGATATATAAGTTATTGAACAATTCTTAAAGAATAGACATAAAACAACTCCTCCTTTCAGAAAAGTTCCTAATAAAACTAGGGAAAAGTGGCATAATCAAAAAAATGGTTACAAATCCGCAAAATATATTTTTTCAAACCTGGCAGATTTTATTCCTTCTGCTCGCCGGCAAAATTTGATGTACTGTACATAGGCCAGAGTTGGGTCAACCTCGGGAATATCTAGAAACTTCTGGTAGATCGTATGCACCTTAACATAACAGAAGGGTTAAATAAATAAAAATTAAGACCATCCACCCATCCCCCACCCCATCCGATTCGACTGACAATTTTCCCCTCTTTTTCCCAAGTTTATCTCAAAAATTCATTTTTTTAAGATCTTAAAATATTTCTCTCACAAATGGGGAAAGAAAAATCATTTAGTGAGAAGGAAGGAAATAATTTATTTCACAACTCATAAAACAAAACAAAACCGCAGAATACCGTAAAAAATAATAGTGTTTACAATGACTAATGGCTATAGCTAGGATATAATTTTTCAAATATCAGGAAAATATAACAGTTTGAATCTTCATGACAGAAAGAAATCTCAAGTACTGAAGAGGGTCAACCCAGACCGAAATATATTTTCAAAAATGTGGAATCATTCCCTACTTTTTTACTCTATGAAGTTTTAATAATAATCAAAACCAGATTTTAAGTATAACATCATTTTACATCATCTTTACAATACCTTTTCAAATTTCATGTTTTGTTCCTCAAAGTCTGCATAGGAAAAATACAGAAGCATACACGTACTGAATATTAATATTCAAAATTATAACTCTTTAACTTAACATTAGACATTCATTAAAGTTTACAGTGCGATGAATATAAATCTTTAAGTGTAGACGAATTCAACAATCTCTGAGCTTAACCAATAGGTCTAGCTGGCCACTCCTTTAAGTACTTGTTTATCGATTAGTTTCTTATTTGATTTATCGAAAGATCGATTAATTAAACATATATATATATATTGTTGATTGAATGAAAATAGACATATTTTTGATTGATTGATTGAATATATGCCTAAGTACTCCGGATATTCCTCTTTCATACAGCTGACTTGCTTGCTCTATGAAGGATTTGGCAGTTTCTACATCTCCCTTCTCCTAATTAATTAATAATTTTATAATATTTATTATTAAATTCTACTACCATAAAAGATCAATTTTTAAATATCTGTTTTATTACAAGATTTTATCTTTGATCACTTTCAAATTATTTTTGCAAAAAGATAATTTTCGCAGCGTAGAAAAAAAATATTGAAATTTGGTGATTTCAAGTGACCATCCATGCAAAGATGGCAAATTCAAATTAACAACGGTACCCTTGAAACTTTTATCCGATCAATTATGTGTAAGATAAATTGTCTTTTTTAATTCTGATGATTCTTATAGTTTTCCTACAGAAGATATGAGCAAGTCACTTTTGTAGAGATACCACAATAAAAAAAAACAATCAGTTTCAAAGTTAAAAGTTTCATTGCTTCTCATTCATATTCATTCTATAATTAAATTCATATACGCTGTAAGTATAACTGTAGTACTTGTGCAATATCTTGAAGGTAAAGAGCATATACCCCTGTAAGTATACCAGGAGTACTATAACAATATATTGAAGGTAAAGAGCATATACCCCTGTAAGTATACCTGGAGTACTTAAATAATATCTTGGAAGGTAAAGAGCATAAACCCCTAAGTATACCTGGAGTACTTTAACAGTATCTTGATGGTAAAGAGAATATGCACCTATAAGTATACCTGTAGTACTTTAGCAATATCTTGAAGGTAGAAAGCATAAACCCTTGTATATATACCTGGAGTACTTTAGTAGTATCTTGAAGGTAAAGAGCACATACCCCCGTATTTAAACCTGGAGTATTTAAGGCAGTATCTTGAATGTAAAGAGCATATACCCCTGTATGTATACCTGGAGTACTTTAGCAGTTTCTTGAAGGTAAAGAGCAGCCTCGAACCAAATATCAGGATGATGACCCAAACACAACAAACTTTGTTCATACGCAAACATAGTTCTACGCCCAACTAAACCAGGATCCTCAATCTACAACAACAGCAGTAATTACAATATTTATCATGGTTACATTATAAAAATATAATATATATATTTGGGTTGAGATATTGTTGGTTTGTGATCCAATTAAGTATAAACGCCAAAACGGCTGAACAAGTCGCGACCAAAATCAAAATCAACTTAATTTTTAACCTCCAACTAATTTGCATTTTCAAAAACTTAGGAAATCAGCCGATGAAAACGTCCAAATCTTTGAATTTTCTATTTTAGACCGCACAAAGAGAAAATGGTGGCACGAAAGCTATATTTAACAAAAAAGCTCATGACTAGCAACATTAATTTATTAAAAGTAACAAATCGATGTTTTAAAGTAATTAAACGTTTTAAAAACTTACCTTTAGAGGATTCGACTTTTCCCAATTAATGTAATTATTCCATAGATCAATCTGCTTCAGTTCCTCACTTGAGCCTAGACAAATATATATTTAGTTAATTCATCCGGATCAGTAAACATATGCAAATCCCCGGATCCGAACCCAAGATGGAAAATATAAAAAAAAACGTTTGCTCCCAAACCAAATATCTGACTTGGATCCGGATCCATTTTTATCAGGGCGGATCCAGGATCTGGATCCGGATCCTCATGAAACAAAAGTGGATCCTGAGCAGTTTTTCAAAATAACAAATAATAATAATTACCCCCACCCCCTGGGGTTGGTGGTATGATTTTGGATGAAGGGGGGGGGGAGGGGCAGGGATGAAAAATTTTACATCAATTGCAAATTTTTTCGATCTTTTCCATACATTTTACCCAAAAATTCGTTGATTTTCCTCTAAAAATCAATGATTTTACCACAATTCAGCGAATAAAAACATAAATCAAATGTTGTCACTTCACGCAAGCATACATCACTTATATGATGTTCAAAAGAAAAATAAATTTTCGATAAAATATCATTTTGATTACCTGTTGGTGGCACTGATGGAGCAACTTTGTTTAAACCTCGCGTAATCGCTTCATACTCCTTAGCAACTCTCCTCGCGTTCATATAATCACGCGATCGCTCAGTTGTTAATCGTTCGGCGATCATTGGATTTACATTCTGTTCAAACGTTGTGTATTCCTTAAACGAACAATCATTGAAAAACCTGATATATTCTTATTTTGTATTATTTTGGAATGAGAGTTCTTTTCATATTATTATGAACTAACCTTCCACATGAGCTCAATGTTTATGATTGGTGTTATGACTGCACGCTGATAAACTTTTCTGATCGCAGCAATCTTCTGGTTTTCAGCGTAGGATCCAACAGCTTCAACTCCCTGCAATATATCATTTTCATTTTTTAAATATCAACAATAAAATGGCGGTAACTGCTTTTTATATCAGGTAATTTTTACCCTTCCACAGACATTTTTTTCTAAGGAGGTTACAATATACAACAACAGTACTTAGGAGTTAAGATACACTGGATACGCCATATTTTCGCTACTTGGATCCAGATCCGCAAAAATATTAGGATTCACAGATTCGGATCAAACAAGTTCAATATTGCTACATGAAAATTAGAAAAAAGTAGAAAATTTACCAAAACTATTCATGGGCTTGATCTGTATCTATTTTTTTCATAAAAATTAGATGCATTCTGTATTGCAGATACATTTTCGTCTATTCCAATAAAGAATAAATAATGAAACAAAAAAGTGGAAATTATTATTTACA
Source organism: Eurytemora carolleeae (assembly GCF_000591075.1). Classification (NCBI taxonomy): domain Eukaryota; kingdom Metazoa; phylum Arthropoda; class Copepoda; order Calanoida; family Temoridae; genus Eurytemora; species Eurytemora carolleeae. The sequence goes on along the minus strand of NW_019396924.1, from coordinate 91,799 downwards.
AACCTTTAAAAAGTTAATATAGTCATTCCAGAGTCCGTTGGACTGAATGTCCAACCCCATCTTGTCAAGCGCGAAGTCGTAAGCCTGGGCCATCTTCTCCTTGAAAGACGGTAGAGAGGATTTAGTATCCTACGTCACCGAGCAGTTTTACATATTACTCAGTCGACAGGGGTGTGTATAATTTTCTTTTAACAAATCTCATCCAACAAACAAAAATTATGGAGTACAAATATACATTTAGGGAAAACGTGTTTAAAATAACAAGAAATGTTGGAAAAAAACAATGATAGTTATTTTCAGGTTTTGGGTGTTAATTTTCAAGAATGCCCCCCCCCCCCTCCCACACCTTTAACTTAAATTTTTAAAATATTCAAAACTTTCCTTGACATATTGCAGATATGTTTTCCACAGTTCTATCGATAAAACCTAGGAATAAAAATATTAAGACCAAAGCCAAAAATTAATAAAATTTAAAATGTCAACAAAAAGAACGTTTAAAATGTTTTTCTCACCTTAATAAGGCAACGCTGAAATAACTTTTCTGTTTTTTCGTAGTTCCCCATACGCATTTCATGCTCTATATACGCTTTCCAGAATCGTCCGTTGGAGGGAAAGGTACTTATGATTTCCTCGTAGGTCTCCCTGATAAAGTTAAGTTGAATCAAACGTAAGAATATTTTTTTCGAATTAACTAATTCATCGATTTTTTTTAACAATTCAAACCGATGCCCAATTTTATAATAAATTCATATGCATTGTCTGTTTGTTCGCATGTGGGGTCTGTCCTAAAGAACAATTTTTGGAACCCCCACCCCTCCTACCAATTTTGTACATGACAACTCGTTTTTCTAAAATTACTATATCCATTTTTTATTATTAGGGTTAGGTTAAGACAATTTTTGGGCCGAGCGCCGCGGCAAGGACTGGCTAGGGGGCCGGACGCTGCGGTAACATTGATTTCACACAGTGCAGCAGGATTATTTTTAATAAAATTGTCAGGAAAACAGAAAATGTTCGTTTTTTGATTTTATTTTTATTTTTATCTATTTTTACACAATTTTATCTATTTTTATCTAGTTTATTAGTTTTTTATACATTTTCATACATTTTTGTCTGTTTTTAAATATTTTTATATACTTTATACCTTTTTATACATTTTTATATATTATTATCATTTTTTGTCTATTTTTTTCTATTTTTATCTGCTTTAATATATTTTATGATACAAAACAAATTTCTTGATTATACTTAATAGAATCAAAATATGATGTTACACTAAAAAGCTGACATTTACACTTAAATATTCAAAAATAAGATGGTGTTAGATTAGGTTAAGACACTTTCTGGGCCGAGCGCTGCGGCTAGGATGGGCTAGGGGGCCGAGCGCTGCGACCACGGTTTAGGTTAAGTTGAGACACTTTCTGCAAGATCCATGAACAAAANCCCCCCCCCCCCCCTATCAATTTTGTACATTTATTTTTTATCATTTTAAGACAATTTCTGGGCCGAGCTCTGCAGCTAGGATGTGCTAGGGGGCCGAGCGCCGCGGCTAGGACAGGCAGGCCCGGCGCTACAAAGTGTACAAAATTGATAGGAGGGGGGAAGAGGGGGGGGGTCCGAACATCGTTCTCTAGGAAATTACCGAAGGGTATATCTGCATTATTAGTTTTATTATAATCGGTTAAACTTACCTAGCTTCATCAATACTTCGGCATTGTGCATGTTTGAGCAGTAAAAGCCAACTATCCACATCAAACGGTTCGTCAGCGATTTTCCGCCGAGCAGCAATTATGCGATCAGGATTGATCGTCATAGTTCCAAACTATCGATCTGGAAAATATTCGGTTATTTCCTTTCGTACAATTTTTGGTACAAAATACTTAATATCTGATTCTGAAAAAATAACCCAAATTAAGGATTAACACATAATTGAATTAGATACGTAAACACTTCAAAAAATTATTCATCTTTGAAATTAAGATAAAATTCTATACCGAACACCCAAAAAATTCAATGAAATTGACATTAATTAAGTTGCCAAAATCGTTTTCATGGCTGCTAAAATTGCGCAGACTACTGCGTTTAATTTTGTTTTGTTGTATTTCAGTCGTCTTCTATAAATAGTATTGATTGGGTAATGTTACATCGTCAATACGCAACATCCCCCCTACTGAATTCTGGCCTACTAACTTTCCGACCTACAGGCTACTACAATATCAGACCTACGCCAGCTGTTTATTTTTGCATTATTTGAGGGTTAGGTCAGCTAGGTTAAGACAATTTCTGGACGGGACCGAGCGGCAATGACAGGCTAGGGGGCCGAGCGCCGCGGCTAGGACAGGCTAGGGGCTGGGCGCTGCGGCCACAAGTCCATCTAGCAGCTGTAAAACCACGTGCCTGTAGGTCGGATGTGTACAATAGAGGATTTGGCGTACATAAGAAGTGCAAGAATAGCGGATTTGCGTAGGTCAAAAGATATATATACCGTCTTTATTCTTTCTCGGAAAAAAATTATTGGGATATTTGATCATTTATCAATTTGAACTCTGAGTCTGACTCTGAACTATTTTACTAAAATTCGACACTCAAGAGTTTGAATCTTTAAGTTGTTTCGCAGGGGCATACTCAGGATTNGGAATATTGGGACGGACCCTATACCTCCCTGAAACCGGAGGCGGCTATTATAAGGGGGAGAGGGGGACGTCCCCCTCCCTGGAAAAAGGGGCCCCCCTGAAAAATATGAGAGCATAGACGAAAAAGCAGGCAGGCGCCTTCTGGTCCTTATTGATAAACCTGTACATTTTTTATAAACTCGACTCGCATGATTTCGGCTTGGAGTCCAACAAGAAGCATAATTTTAATTGATAATCTAAAGTAAAAGGACAATTTTTTAAAGAATTTATATTTTAAAGACAAGTTTTATATTGTCTTTTTACAATTTAATATCAATAAGTTGGCTATACTAAATAAAGTTTAGATTTCACCAGGGGCGGATACAGGGGGGGGCGGGGGGACGTTCGCCCCCCCCCTGAGATTTCGAGGCAAAAAATGTTCCCAATTTCATAAATGTTATTGTTAACGATAAATTTAGAATTAGAAATTTGTGAGAAACTAGACTTAAGTTATGATATTGTTCATATCTAGTAATGTTCCTTAATCAATACTCATTTATCAAAATTGTAATATTGTTCCTAATTTTCATAATTTTGTCTGTTTTTAAATCTTTTTACAATTTTTTATCTGTTTTTATATATTTTTATCTATTTTTATATATTTTTTGTCTGGATCCTATATTACTCTGGATGGGTGCCAGTACTCCGTACTAATGATTGAAACCTAATCCTGCTCCCATAGGATAGTTGAACCTAGAGCCAAATCTTATCCTCTCCAATCCTTGATAGATAGATATTCTGGGAAACTTTATACAGAATCCCATTAAACTCTGGAATAGGAAGACGAATGTTGGATTCCAGTTATGAATTTAAGTAGTCCAAAGAACATGAAATACGCCAATTGTGCAAAAAAACAGACCCATTTCAGTTAACAAATTATAGGCACCGGCAGCCGTAGTACATTTGAATTTCCGAGCCGGGTCAACCTATCCGGTCCAAGTTTGTACTGAACCTAGCTCTAAGGACAGGACTAGCCGGTGCAACAAGGTTGACACGGCTAGACTTTTTGCTTCATATAGGTTGAATTTACTTTTACTAAAGGGGCAGATTTGCGTGTAGGCTTCAAGCAACTAAACTAGGTTTAACCCATGAACTTCGTCTTCACAATTTTTCAATGGGGTTTGCACAATTATACCCGAATATCAGTAAGCGTAAAAATAAATAAATTATCCATGAAATATGCGGGATTAGTTAAGAGCTTAATATAATTATTCAATTAAAAAACATCTGCAATATTCCATTATTAGAAGGTTCAGAAAACGACATTTTAGAAATTCTTTCGATGTTTAGTGTTAAACTGTAGAAAACCTATTTGCTTTAAAACAGCATCAATTTAACTCACCAAATTTCTTAAACATCGTCTTCCCATTTCACAGTTGTATGGGTCTCAATGTATATANAACGGAACACTCTGATTTCAGAAATAAATTTGAAAAGAAAATTTTAATAAAAAATTACGGAAACTGACGCCAAAAGGTGAGATTTTTTATCTAAAGTAAGAAATTTGTTTAAAATTTGCGGCTTTAGTTTCCAATATTGCTATATTTATCTTGAATCAATGTTTCAATATAGGGGGGGTTTTAAAAATGTTTTTATCAGCTGTCACTGCAAATAAAAAAGTAATACATATTTTATTCCGTTCTTAATCAAACTTTGGATTACCTAAGATTTTTTGCACAAATTGAATGTTTGTAGAAATAAAAATTGAGAATCTTTATATTTTTCATTTACACCTTATTGATGATTTAGTACAAATTGTACAGTATATCCTGCAGAACACATTCAACACATTGTACATTGTACAGTTTATATCCTGGGACACATTGTACAGTGTATCCTGCAGAACAAATTCAACACATTGTACATTGTACAGTTTATATTCCGGGACACTTTGTACAGAATATATCCTGGGACACATTGTACAGAATATATCCTGGGACACATTGTACAGAATATATCCTGGGACACATTGTACAATTTATATCGTGGGACAAATTGTACCGTCTTTTTTTGGGACACATTGTACAATTTTTTATTCTGGGATATAATGTACAGCATGTATAATAGGACACATTGTACAGTATATGTTCTCGGGCACATTGTACAGTATATATCCTAGAACACATTGTACAGTTTATATCCTTGGACACATTGTACAGTATATATTCTGGAACACATTGTACATAATATATCCTGGGACGCATTGTACAGTGTATAATCCTGGGACATATTGTACATTTTATATCCTGGGACACATTGTACAGTTTTTATCCTAGGACACATTGTACAGTATATATCCTAGCACACATTGTACAGAATATATCCTGGGACACATTGTACAGTGTATATCCTGGGACAGCTTGTACAGTATATATCCTGGGACACATTGTACAGTATATATCCTAGCACACATTGTACAGAATATATCCTGGGACAAATTGTACAGTGTATATCCTGGGACACATTGTACAGTATATATCCTGGGACTCATTGTACAGTATATATCCTGGGACACATTGCACAGTTTATATCCTAGCACACATTTTACAGTATATATCCTGGGACACATTGTACAGTATATATCCTGGGACACATTGTACATTATATATCCATGGACACATTGTACAGTATATATCCATGGACACATTGTAGAGTATATATTTTGTTTTACGATGTACACAAAGAGAACATGTTCACAATTAATTTAGAAGATTGGCGCGAAGCGCCCAATAAGGCTAGTCTGATATAAAACCCTACTAATTTATTTCAAGGGAGTCCCCTTACATACAATAATGTATTTGAGTTGAATTTATTTTGAAAAATGTCCTGGATAATATGACTTTATTTCGACCATGAATTTTTTTCGACAACATTTTTTAATTTTGGCATTTTAAATTTTTTTATTCATTTTGGCAGACTTTTTTCCCTACACCTTTTTCCCATGGGTTGGTTGGATGGATTGAAAACTTGGGTAGTATTTCTGTGCGAAGAAATAATGAAAATCTATTATACTGACTATACAGGCTGCAGTAATTAACAAAACTACTTTTGTGTCATTAATTTAACTTAGTAATCAGTGAGAAAGGGGCAAATTAAACGAATTCTTGAACAAATTTTATGACTGAAATAATTAAATATAAAATAATTTGACAACGAATTATAATTTCCGGGAAACAATCATTTCCCGACTAATAAGTCGAATTTAGTATGAAAAGAGTTACCCTAGAAACCAGCGACGTCGCACGACCAGTCCAATTAGGTCAAAATAGGTCAGATTAGGTCGGGTTACGTCAGATTACCAAATTGGTCGCAATATGACCAGTCCCTTTAGGTCGTGTTAGGTCAGGTTAGGTCGGGTTACGTCAGATTACCAAACTGGTCAGAACATGACCAGTCCCCCTAGGTCGTGTTTGGTCAAGTTAGGTCGGGTTAGGTCAAATAACCTAACTGGTCTGATACTGGTCTTAACCTGACCAATCCACTTAGGTCGGATTTGGTCGAGATTGGTTGAGTTATGTCAGGAGACCTAACTGGTC